>NW_026512616.1:0-73144 GCF_027579735.1 Bombina bombina
TAATGGAGTCTCAACCTTCAGAGACTCTTCTAGAGCCTCAAACCAAAAAGCTGCTGCAGTAGTAATTGGAACAATGCAAGCCGTAGGTTGTAAAAGAAAACCCTGATTAATAAATAATTTCTTTAGAAGACCCTATAACTTTTATCCATAGGGTCTTTGAAAGCACAACTATCCTCAATAGGTATAGTTGTACGCTTAGCCAGGGTAGAAATAGCTCCCTCCACCTTAGGGACCGTTTGCCAAGCATCCCGAATGGTGTCTGATATGGAAAACATTTTCTTAAAATTAGGAGGGGGAGAGAACGGTATACTTGGTCTATCCCATTCCTTCTTTACAATTTCCGAAATTCTTTTAGGAACTGGAAAACATCAGTGTAAGTAGGCACCTCTAGATATTTGTCAATTTTACACAATTTCTCTGGTGGTATCACAATAGTATCACATGCGGAGGTGTTCAAGCTTAAATTTAAATGACATCACGTCCGAATCTGTCGGAGATAAAACATTTCCTGAATCTGAAAGTTCTCCCTCAGACAGCAATTCCCTGACCCCCAACTCAGAGCACTGTGAGGGTACATCGGAAATAGCTAATAAAGCATCAGAGGATTCAGTATTCACATTAATACCTGACCTACTGAGTTTACCCTGCAACACTGGTAATTTAGATAAAACCTCTGTAAGGGTAGTTGACATAACTGCAGCCATCTCCTGCAGAGTAAAAGAATTAGACGCACTAGAGGTACTTGGCGTCGCTTGTGTGGGCGTTAAAGGTTGTGACACTTGGGGAGAATTAGATGGCATATCCTGATTCTCTTCAGACTGAGAATCATCCTTAGGCACACTTTCTTCACCTAAAATATGCTTTTTACAATGTAAGGCCCTTTCAGTACAAGAGGTACACAATGTTAGAGGGGGTTCCACAATGGCTTCCAAACACATAGAGCAATGAGTTTCCTCAATGTCAGACATGTTGAACAGACTAGTAATAACCACAGTAGTCGTTAAACACTTTATATATTGAATTAAACAGTTTTTAGAAAAACGTGTACTGCGCCTTTAAGAAAACATAATTTATGTAAGAACTTACCTGATAAATTCATTTCTTTCATATTAGCAAGAGTCCATGAGCTAGTGACCTATGGGATATACATTCCTACCAGGAGGGGCAAAGTTTCCCAAACCTCAAAATGCCTATAAATACACCCCTCACCACACCCACAAATCAGTTTAACGAATAGCCAAGAAGTGGGGTGATAAGAAAAAAAAGTGTGAAGCATAAATATAAGGAATTGGAATAATTGTGCTTTATACAAAAAAATCATAACCACCACAAAAAAGGGTGGGCCTCATGGACTCTTGCTAATATGAAAGAAATGAATTTATCAGGTAAGTTCTTACATAAATTATGTTTTCTTTCATGTAATTAGCAAGAGTCCATGAGCTAGTGACGTATGGGATAATGACTACCCAAGATGTGGATCTTCCACGCAAGAGTCACTAGAGAGGGAGGGATAAAATAAAGACAGCCAATTACGCTGAAAAAAATCCACACCCAAAAATAAAGTTTAAATCTTATAAAGAAAAAAACTGAAAATATAAGCAGAAGATTCAAACTGAAACAGCTGCCTGAAGTACTTTTCTACCAAAGACAGCTTCAGAAGAAGAAAACACATCAAAATGGTAGAATTTAGTAAAAGTATACAAAGAAGACCAAGTTGCTGCTTTGCAAATCTGATCAACCGAAGCTTCATTCCTAAACGCCCAGGAAGTAGAAACTGACCTAGTAGAATGAGCTGTAATCCTTTGAGGCGGAGTTTTACCCGACTCGACATAAGCATGATGAATTAAAGATTTCAACCAAGATGCCAAAGAAATGGCAGAGGCCTTCTGACCTTTCCTAGAACCGGAAAAGATAACAAATAGACTAGAAGTCTTTCGGAAATTCTTAGTAGCTTCAACATAATATTTCAAAGCTCTAACTACATCCAAAGAATGCAATGATTTCTCCTTAGAATTCTTAGGATTAGGACATAATGAAGGAACCACAATTTCTCTACTAATGTTGTTAGAATTCACAACCTTAGGTAAAAATTTAAAAGAAGTTCGCAACACCGCCTTATCCTGATGAAAAATCAGAAAAGGAGACTCACAAGAAAGAGCAGATAATTCAGAAACTCTTCTGGTAGAAGAGATGGCCAAAAGGAACAAAACTTTCCAAGAAAGTAATTTAATGTCCAATGAATGCATAGGTTCAAACGGAGGAGCTTGAAGAGCCCCCAGAACCAAATTCAAACTCCAAGGAGGAGAAATTGACTTAATGACAGGTTTTATACGAACCAAAGCTTGTACAAAACAATGAATATCAGGAAGATTAGCAATCTTTCTGTGAAAAAGAACAGAAAGAGCAGAGATTTGTCCTTTCAAGGAACTTGCAGACCAACCTTTATCCAGACCATCCTGAAGAAACTGTAAAATTCTCGGAATTCTAAAAGAATGCCAGGAAAAATGATGAGAAAGACACCAAGAAATATAAGTCTTCCAGACTCTATAATATATCTCCCTAGATACGGATTTACGAGCCTGTAACATAGTATTAATCACAGAGTCAGAGAAACCTCTTTGACTAAGAATCAAGCGTTCAATCTCCACACCTTTAAATTTAAGGATTTGAGATCCTGATGGAAAAAGGACCTTGCGACAGAAGGTCTGGTCTTAACGGAAGAGTCCACGGTTGGCAAGAGGCCATCCGGACAAGATCCGCATACCAAAACCTGTGAGGCCATGCTGGAGCTACCAGCAGAACAAACGAGCATTCCTTCAGAATCTTGGAGATTACTCTTGGAAGAAGAACTAGAGGCGGAAAGATATAGGCAGGATGATACTTCCAAGGAAGTGACAATGCATCCACTGCTTCCGCTTGAGGATCCCTGGATCTGGACAGATACCTGGGAAGTTTCTTGTTTAGATGAGAGGCCATCAGATCTATTTCTGGAAGTCCCCACATTTGAACAATCTGAAGAAATACCTCTGGGTGAAGAGACCATTCGCCCGGATGTAACGTTTGGCGACTGAGATAATCCGCTTCCCAATTGTCTATACCTGGGATATGAACCGCAGAAACTAGACAGGAGCTGGATTCCGCCCATACCAGAATTTGAGATACTTCTTTCATAGCCAGAGGACTGTGAGTCCCTCCTTGATGATTGATGTATGCCACAGTTGTGACATTGTCTGTCTGAAAACAAATGAACGATTCTCTCTTTAGAAGAGGCCATGACTGAAGAGCTCTGAAAATTGCACGGAGTTCCAAAATATTGATCGGTAATCTCACCTCCTGAGATTCCCAAACCCCTTGTGCTGTCAGAGACCCCCACACAGCTCCCCAACCTGTAAGACTTGCATCTGTTGAAATTACAGTCCAGGTCGGAAGAACAAAAGAAGCCCCCTGAACTAAACAATGGTGATCTGTCCACCATGTCAGAGTGTCGTACAATCGGTTTTAAAGATATTAATTGAGATATCTTTGTGTAATCCCTGCACCACTGGTTCAGCATACAGAGCTGAAGAGGTCGCATGTGAAAACGAGCAAAGGGGATCGCGTCCGATGCAGCAGTCATAAGACCTAGAATTTCCATGCATAAGGCCACCGAAGGGAATGATTGTGACTGAAGGTTTCGACAAGCTGATATCAATTTTAGACGTCTCTTGTCTGTCAAAGACAGAGTCATGGACACTGAATCTATCTGGAAACCCAGAAAAGTTACCCTTGTCTGAGGAATCAATGAACTTTTTGGTAAATTGATCCTCCAACCATGATCTTGAAGAAACAACACAAGTCGATTCGTATGACATTCTGCTAAATGTAAAGACTGAGCAAGTACCAAGATATCGTCCAAATAAGGAAATACCACAATACCCTGTTCTCTGATTACAGACAGAAGGGCACCGAGAACCTTTGTAAAAATTCTTGGAGCTGTTGCTAGGCCAAACGGAAGGGCCACAAACTGGTAATGCTTGTCTAGAAAAGAGAATCTCAGAAACTGAAAGTGATCTGGATGAATTGGAATATGAAGATATGCATCCTGTAAGTCTATTGTAGACATATAATGCCCTTGCTGAACAAAAAGGCAGAATAGTCCTTATAGTCACCATTTTGAATGTTGGTATCCTTACATAACGATTCAATATTTTTAGATCCAGAACTGGTCTGAAGGAATTCTCCTTCTTTGGTACAATGAACAGATTTGAGTAAAACCCCAGGCATAATTACCCCAGCTGACTCCAGATCTGAAACACATTTCAGAAACGCTTGAGCCTTCACTGGGTTTACTGGAATGCGTGAAAGAAAGAATCTTCTCACAGGCGGTCTTACCCTGAAACCTATTCTGTACCCTTGTGAAACAATGTTCTGAATCCAAAGACTTTGAATCGAATCGATCCAAACATCTTTGAAAAATCGTAACCTGCCCCCTACCAGCTGAGCTGGAATGAGGGCCGCACCTTCATGCGGATTTGGGAGCTGGTTTTGACTTTCTGAAAGGCTTGGATTTATTCCAAACTGGAGAAGGTTTCCAAACGGAAAATGTTCCTTTAGAGGAAGGGTCAGGCTTTTGTTCCTTATTCTGACGAAAGGAACGAAAACGATTAGCAGCCCTATATTTACTTTAGATTTTTTATCCTGAGGTAAAAAGGCTTCCTTCCCCCCAGTAACCGTTGAAATTATTGAGTCTAACTGAGAACCAAATAATTTATTACCTTGGAAAGAAAAAGAAAGCAATGTTGACTTAAGTCATATCTGCATTCCAAGACTTAAGCCATAAAGCTCTTCTAGCTAAAATAGCTAAAGACATATACCTGACATCAATTCTAATGATATTTCGAAAATGGCATCACAAATGAAGTTATTAGCATGTTGAAGAAGTTTAACAATGCTAGGCGTTATGGTCTGACACTTGTAGCGCTAAAGCCTCCAACCAGAAAGTTGAAGCTGCAGCAACATCAGCCAAAGAAATAGCAGGTCTCAGAAGATTACCTGAACATAAATAAGCCTTCCTTAGAAAGGATTCAAGCTTCCTATATAAAGGATCTTTAAACGAAGTACTATCTGCCGTAGGAATAGTAGTACGTTTAGCAAGAGTAGAAATAGCCCCATCAACTTTGGGGATTTTTTCCCAAAACTCTAATCAGTCAGATGGCTAAGGGTACAATTTCTTAAACCTTGGAGAAGGAGTAAATGAAGTACCCAGACTATTGCATTCCCTAGAAATTACTTCTGAAATAGCATCAGGAACTGGAAAAGCTTCTGGAATAACTACATGAGGTTTAACAACTGCATATAAACGCTTAGTAGTTTTAATATCAAGAGGACTAGACTCCTCCATATCTAAAGCAATCAACACTTCCTTAAGTAAAGAACGAATAAACTCCATCTTAAATAAATATGAAGATTTATCAGTGTCAATATCTGAGGTAGAATCTTCTGAATCAGATAGATCCACATCAGAAATAGATAAGTCAGAATGATGGTGGTCATTTAAAAATTCATCTGAAATATGTGAAGTTTTAAAAGACCTCTTACGTTTAGTAGAAGGAGGAATAACAGACAGAGCCTTCCGAATAGATTTAGAAACAAATTCTTTAACATTAACAGGAACATCCCGAACATTAGATGTTGAAGGAACAACAACAGGTAATGAATTATTACTAATGGAAATACTATCTGCTTTTGATTGCTTATCATGACAACTATCACAAACAACAGCCGGAGAAACAGTTACCAAAAGTTTACAACAAATGCACTTAGCTTTGGTAGAACCGACATCAGACAGCGCTTTTCCAGAAGTAGATTCTGATCCAGGGTCAGGTAGTGACATCTTGCAATATGTAAAAGAAAAAACAACATATAAAGCAAAATTATCAAATTCCTTAAATGGCAGTTTCAGGAATGGGAAAAAATGCAAAGTGAAACAAGCTTCTAGAAAACCAGAAGCAACTGAAAAGTGAGACTGAAATAATGTGAAAAAACTGGCCAAGAATGACGCCCATATTTTTTGGCGCCAAAAAACGTCCGCAATACACATACGTCAAAAATGACGCAATTACGAAAAAAACTTCCGGCGCCAACTATGACGCCGGAAATTACGAAATTCTTGTGCCAAAAACGTCTCGCGCCAAGAATGACGCAATAAATAGAAGCATTTTCTGCACCCGCGAGCCTAACAGCCCGCAATTTTTGAATTGAAAAATAAAGGTAAGAAAAATGAAATTGATATGCATTTTCCCAAAATGAAACTGACAGTCTGAATGAAGGAATACTGAATATCCTGAATCATGGCAAATATAAGTTTAAACACATATATTTAGAACTTTACATATAAAGTGCCCACCATAGCTTAGAGTGTCATAAATAGAAATAAGACTTACTTAACCTAAGACACTCATCTACATAAAGTAGATAGCCAAACCAGTACTGAAACGAGAATCAGTAGAGGTAATGGTATATAAGAGTATATCGTCGATCTGAAAAGGGAGGTAGGAGAAGAAATCTCTACGACCGATAACAGAGAACCTATGAAATAGATCCCCTAGAGGAAGACCATGGTATTCAAATAGGCAATACTCTCTTCACATCTCTCTGACATTCACTGCATTCTGAGAGGAAAACCGGGCTTCAGCCTGCTGCGAAGCGCATATCAACGTAGAATCTAGCACAAACTTACTTCACCACCTCCATGGGAGGCAAAGTTTGTAAAACTGAATTGTGGGTGTGGCAAGGGGTGTATTTATAGGCATTTTGAGGTTTGGGAAACTTTGCCCCTCCTGGTAGGAATGTATATCCCATACGTCACTAGCTCATGGACTCTTGCTAATTACATGAAAGAAATAGGCCCCGCCCATCATGGACGATGTTTACCTCAGACTGTACAACCGCATGGGAAGCGGTTCAGCCAAAAGCCATGTGGTCCCCAAACATAAGCATACAAAACAGCTATGGAAACGTTTGTTATTTCTTTTTACTAATTAAAACCCAAACCGTTAAGCTGCCTCTCCCAGTGTCTGTTATTGCACCCTGATATATGCTGCAATATATATAAAGCCCAGTATCATGTCACCAAATAATACATACAGGTTACCAGTAATACCCTCTGTTTCCAGGTCTACTGCTTACCCCTTCCCTCGTAGGGAAAAACATGTCAGCCAGTTCTGATACACCAAGTCTCCTCAGAAATAAAAGGACTAAACATACCTCAATGCTGCTTGTAGCATGACACCGTTCTCCACACTTTAGATCTCTCTTGTACTACCTTCAGAAGCTCTGTGGAAACCAACGTGGATCTTAGTTAGTCTGCTAAGATCATAAACCTCAGGGCAGAAATCTTCTTCTATATCCCCGAGGGAAATAGTACACACCGGTACCATTTAAAATAAAAAAACTTCTTGATTGAAGAAACTAAAACTAACACCTCACTTTACCTCTTCCTAGTACAAACACAGGCAAAGAGAATGACTGGGGGTGGAGGGGAAGGGAGGAGCTATATATATATATACAGCTCTGCTGTGGTGCTCTTTGCCACTTCCTGCACTTATGCAGTCATATTTTATTTTTATATTTTTTTTCTTCCCTCTACCTAAAACATTTCAGTTGGTTTTTCAATTGAGTTGTACAGTTTATAGGTCACATTAAAGGTGGAAAAAGTTCTGAAATGATGTATCTTTGTCTTATATTTTTACATCACAGAAACCTGACATTTTAACAGGGGTGTGTATACATTTTTTATATCCACTGTATATATATGTATTTATATATATATAATTATTATTTTTTATCTATATTGCATTTACTTCCTCCTTAGGTGATTGCTTTTAGTGCCCTTGTTTACACACTTGTTCTTACTTTCAGGGATCACTATGGAGAGTCCGACAAGGAGAGGCATGCCCCAGCGCCATACACCCTTAGCGCTTCCTTTTGTCCTTGTTTACAAGCAAGTACACTATATAGAGGAAAGTATGTGGATACCTCTTCTAGTTATTGAGTTCAGGTATTTCAGCCACACTAACTGCTAACAGGTGCATGCAATGCAGAACATAGCCATGAAATCTACATAGATAAACAGTGGCAGTACAATGGAGCTCAATGATTTTAAAACCTGGCACCGTAATAGGATGCCACATTTGGCACAAAACAGTTAATCAAATTTCTGCTCTAGTCATAGTGAAGTAATGGTGAGTGCTGAATCACTTAAATTTCACTTATAATCTGTAGCATCACTACCAAGTTCCAAACTGCCTGTAGAAGCAAGATTAAGCAAAAGAACTGTACATCTGAAACTTCATTAAAATGTATGTCCATAGCTGAACAGCTGTATACAAGTTTCACATCATTGGTTGGAGTGGTGTAAAGCACGCGGTCACTTGACTCTGAAGCAGTGGAAACATGTTCTCTGAATTGATGAATTACACTTCTCTATCTGGCAGTCTGATTAAAGACTAGGTGTGCAGTGACACCCTTAGCATTTGTGGGGCCCCCAGTACAGTATGTTTATATATTGGAAAAAACCAAAAATCTGACCAATGTGCTGGACCTCACACGGTAGGCAGAGGAGAGCTCCCCCAGTGCCTAGAAGTAGGGAATCTGGAGGAGGTATAAGAGACTGGGAACAAGAGTGGACACTTAAAAGTACAATAGTATGAAGTGCGCAAGCATGGACCATCTGACTGTAAGGGGCCTCCCTCCTGGATTACATTTATATCTTGTCCTGAGCCAAAGGAGGAACTGAGCACTCCACCCCCTCTTTGTTCTGCTCAGCCCCAATCAAAATCAGCAGTCAGCTCTGAGCTGCAGTTGCAATTAGCGCTCTCAATATCCCTATGGCTGCTGATAGCAATCTGTAACTGGCAGCTCTAGCCTGACTGCCCGGGCCCCTGCACTGCTCGCTCTGCCAAAAGGGGGGACCTGTAGTGGTGACAGATGCGATCTACTGGGGTGCAGAATAGCTACTGTTAAAGGGACAGTCAACACCAAAAATTGTATTGTTTATAAAGATAGATAACGCCTTTACTACTTATTCCCCAGCTTTGCACAACCAACATTGTTATATTAAAGGAATAGTCTAGTCAAAATTAAACTTTCATGATTCAGACAAAGCATGCAATTAAGCAACTTTCTAAGTTACTCCAATTATGAATTATTCTTTGTTCTTTTGGTATCTTTATTTGAAAGTGAGCTTAGTAGCTGGCCCATTTTTGGTTTAGCACCTGGGTAGCGCTAGCTGATTGGTGGCTACATTTAGACACCAATCAGAAAGTGCTGTCCAGGTCTGAACCAAAAATGGGCCAGCTTCTTTGCTTACATTCTTGCTTTTTCAAATGAAGATAGCAAGAGAACAAAGAATTAATAAAAGGAGCAAATTAGAAAGTTGCTTAAAATTGCATGCTCTATCTAAATCACGCAATTTTTTATTTTGACTACACTATTCCTTAAACATACTTTATAACCTTTAACCCCTTAGTGACCAGACCACTTTTCAATTTGTTGACCATCTGGGACCAAGGCTATTTTTGCATTTCTGCGATGTTTGTGTTTAACTGTAATTTTCCTCTTACTCATTTACTGTACCCACACATATTATATACTGTTTTTCTCGCCTCTAAATGGACTTTCTAAAGATATGATTATTTTCATCATATCTTATAATTTACTATAAAAAAAAATATAAAATATGAGGAAAAAATGAAAAAAAATGCACTTTTTCTAACTTTGAGCCCCAAAATCTCTTACACATCTACAACCACCATAAAAAACCAATGCTAAACAGTTTCTAAATTTTGTCCTGAGTTTATAAATACCCAATGTTTACATGTTCTTTGCTTTTTTTGCAAGTTATAGGGCAATAAGTACAAGTAGCACTTTGCTATTTCAAAACCATGTTTTTTCAAAATTGGCGATAGTTACATTGTAACACCAATATCTGTCATGAATCCATGAATAACCCTTCAAATGTATATATTTTTTTTTTTTTTTTTTTTGCCAAAATGTTTTTTTTCTTTATTTTTAGACAACTAAAATATTTACAGTTTCTGTCTAAGAAAATTCAGACACACAGTCAGATACACAAGTAAATTTACTTATAGTTGTGGTTTGTCATTTTGCTGGTAGGAACCCTGTCTGCCATTTTGGAACCCACAATGAAGATACTCTATTTCAAATTTTCATTTATATAGTCTGTTGCTGTAATGTTCTGCTACTTATGTGTATGAGGTTTCTAATATGTTATGAAGACGGAAAAAAAATCACTAGTGTTATGCTTTTCTAAGGTAAAATGAATAGCAATGTACATGTATTGGGTATTGACTAGACTGATTTTCCTAATACACTGAAATTGGCAAAGCAGTATATGACATAAGAGCAAAAAGGTATTTTATTTTATACTGATCTCTGTTCCCAATAAACACATATGTAATAATATTTCCTTTCTTAATAAAATTGTAATCTCAAGAGGCTGTAGTTAAATATATTCTGGTATTTTTTTTTTTTTTTTTTTTTTATTTTTTTTAAATATAGTTTTTATTTGAGGTTTGACATACACACATAACAAGGCATACATATTATATGAATTCCAAAGTATACAGCAACAATAAAATACAGAACTCATTTTGTAGAATGATTGAAATATACAATCTATACTTCTTGGGGAGAACCAAGAGCAAATAGTACTGTATCTATGGTCTGCCTTATGATCTATATACCACCAGATGGCTCAGGGAGGTCACTTTTGGACCCCAACAGTGAATATAAATAATATGGGGGGTGTCTGATCTAAGAGACCGCTTTTGGGTCTCAGCAGCCAAACCTCAGTTTTTAAATTTACTTTCAACTAAAAACAATCATAACTAAACGGGGATATGGAAATATAATACAGATACATGTGAAATGTAAGCAGATGAAAAGCAGTATAATCACTGTGTACATAACGAACCTACTATAACATGGGAAAAGCACTGTACCATGTACATGTTGAGTGTCATCAAGTAAACAATTAATCCCCAAGTCATGCAAATAGAAGTTAACCTCTAAGTTTTCAATTAATAGATAAATAAACATCCCCTTACAACATAAGAGAAAATCAGGGACACTAATTCCCCTTAATGAAACATAAAGGTCTCTCTTGTACCTCCTGGAAAAGAATTGAGAACAGGGTAGGGAATTTTAGGGGAAAGATAAGAAATAAAATAACAAAATGGGCCACTTTTGGACCCCAATTGTAGACAAGTAACTTGTAATGTAAGATTGAGTGAACACAAAATAGTTTGCAGTGTACTCTGTTAATAAGGTAGGGAGGGAGGGAGGGAGAACTTTCAGATGGTCTAACATCTATGAATAAATATGTTATGGAGCTGTAATATGTAGGTGCTCAGCCTAATATATAATGTTGACACAGCTATGCAAGGAGTTAGAGGCATGGACCTCCACTATATGTTCCTATGAGACTATATGGGGGAATAAAAACGGATCTATTAGAGCCTAATGGTGCTTTTGTAACAGTAAAGCTAAGTGTGTATATGATATGTGGAACTTGACTGCCATCTAGTGGTGAGATGTTTCTATGAAAGGTAGCTTACTTGCGATACCATCTTCCTAAGGATCAAGAATACAACGGTTAGTGCATATGAGGGTGTTGTCAAATAATCAACTCAAGTTCAAGGGCAGGATTGAACACATATGAAGGTACAGTCTAGAGTGTAAAAAATATACAGCTATGTCTGAATGGAAAATGCTATATCTATTTCCAGTACAACCATAGCTTTAGTTAGATGTAAGAGAAAAAAACAAAAAACAAACAGAAAGCTATACTATATATGGCTAAAGAGCCGGTAAACAAAACAGGACCAAGTAGATACCATAAGGAACTCAATACAGCTAATTTGGTGTAACTGTGTTTCCTAATAAAACTTTGCGAGAGCAGGTTAACTTTAAGCAAACCAGTGACATGACTTAGCAACATAATCATGTAGACACCATAAGTCCCGTTGGTAAGATACCTCTTAGTGAAATCTCGGACACAAAATCCTCATAAGCTTAGGGGTACATTATCTATAACAGGGTTCATGCCAACACAGTTTTATGTCAACACAGTTTTATGCCAACACAGTTCTTTTTACTCTAACAAAGGTCACAAATGCGTGTATTTGATGTTGTTAACTACAGTGCATAATTCAGATGTATTCCAGGAATTATGGCATATCTAGTGAATAAACATTGTATATGTGAGCTCATCAGCAATGATAAGAGTCCTGTTACTGGAACATAAATAGCGTTTTATATGTGCTCTTTGCCTCATTCCAGATAATATTATCTCTGGTTCCCCCTGAAATCCCACATAGAAAAACTTAGTCTCTCCCCGTCAGACTCACTGCAGGAACAGAAACCCGGTTCAGCGGTACTGCAGTGGGCCATCAGCCGATGCCTGTTAGATCCATAGGTGGCTGATGGAGTATGTCATTCAGTTTGCCCGTAGCTGGAGCACCACCATTAGCCTCAGGCCTAATCAAAGTAGGAACGTAGTACCGGGAGTATGAAAAGGGCCTCTCAGGAACTATCTGTGACATCTTATCACCCAGGTGCACGGGACAGGCTTTCTCACTGCCGCTTGCTATGTTTGCTGTGTCGCTGCTCAGAAGCCTCTTATGCGAAGGCCTGTTAGCCAGCGTTGTTGGTAGATAGGTGTCTCCTTGGTATGTCAGAGCTAGTGTCGCTACGTTGCTCGCCACCTCAGGAGCGATCCGATCCCCACTCTGCAGGTATGTAATAGCGGGGACAGCCTCCCCAAAATTCAGCAACGATGGGGCCTCTGTGACATCCGGAAAGACTGTAGTCTCCACTACTGTAACCCCTAAAGTCCCGGTGCGGCCTCCAGTAAAGTTCTCATCCTCCAGCGTCGTATCAGGGGGAATCTCTGTCACCTTAGTGATCTGCACCTCTCCCCGAGGCAGATCAGCGTGTGTCAGCGCTTTCAGATTAGTGGTGTCTCCAAAGCCCCTTTGAATTAATAGACGGAGGTTATGAAAATGTTCCTCCAGCAGGCATAGCAGGGTTTTCTCAGGTATCTGCAACTCCATTGCAGAAGGGAATAACTCAGCTCCTAGTGGTTACGTGAGTGAGAATAGCTCACTCTATACCCGCGTGAGCGGGGTGGGTGTTGAGGCCTTCCCTATTCGGGCCGCCCAAGTCTCAACGGTCTGGACTAGGCTGCAGGCAATACAGAAGTAGAGGCATCAAACGATACAGTGATCTTCATAGAGTCTAAGCAATATAGAATAGGCACAGGTTGTCAGATAGTCCTCTTAATACACGGCGGAATGTATTATTCCAATGCTCAGCAGCTAGTATTGCGACCGATCATGGCCGCTGCCCGGACACGCCCCCCCAAATGTATATATTTTTTAAAAGAAGACAACCTAAGGTATTAAACTTGGGGTATTTTGACTTTTTTCATGCAACCATTTTACCACCAATCTATGCCAAAGTTTGGGGGGGAAAAAAAAATAATTTGATTTTTTGACAAAATAGCAATTTAAGAATACATTTACTGATAATATTAAGGGTTACTGCCAAATAACACCCTCATATGTCTTCAGCAGCATCTCCTGGGTACAGTGATACCACCCATGTATAGGTGTGTCGGGTTCTCAGGGGGCTAAAAGCTCTTATTTTTAGGGAGCGCATTCCAGTTTTTCAACTTGGAATTTTCACATCGGTCATCATGCACCCATGTCCAATTTGGGACATTTCTGAAGCTGGTCAATGGAATTTACCCCCATCAAACCATATGTTTTTGAAAAGTAGACACCCTAGGGTATTTCAAATGCTTGTATTTTAACACTTTCCATGCACTAATTCAACCACCAGTCTTTGTCAAACTTTTGGGTAGTCATTATTTTGTGTTATTTTTCACACACATTGTACTTTAGGCATGGATTCTCAGTTCCTGTTATGTGTTACTGCCAAAAAACACCTCAATATGTGTTCAACAACATCTCCTGAGTACAGTGATACCACCCATGTATAGGTGTGTCGGGTTCTCTGGGGGCTAAAAGGCCTTAATTTTAGGAAGCGCATTCCAGTTTTTCAACTTGGAATTTTCACATCGGTCATCATGCACCCATGTCCTATTTGGGACATTTCTGAAGCTGGTCAATGGAATTTACCCCCATCAAACCATATATTTTTGAAAAGTAGACACCCTAGGGTATTTCAAATGCTTGTATTTTAACACTTTCCATGCACTAATTCAACCACCAGTCTTTGTCAAACTTTTGGGTAGTCATTATTTTGTGTTATTTTTCACACACATTGTACTTTAGGCATGGATTCTCAGTTTCTGTTATGTGTTACTGCCAAAAAAACCCTCAATATGTGTTCAACAACATCTCCTGAGTACAGTGATACCACCCATGTATAGGTGTGTCGGGTTCTCTGGGGGCTAAAAGGCCTTAATTTTAGGAAGCGCATTCCAGTTTTTCAACTTGGAATTTTCACATCGGTCATCATGCACCCATGTCCTATTTGGGACATTTCTGAAGCTGGCCAATGGAATTTACCCCCATCAAACCATATATTTTTGAAAAGTAGACACCCTAGGGTATTTCAAATGCTTGTATTTTAACACTTTCCATGCACTAATTCAACCACCAGTCTTTGTCAAACTTTTGGGTAGTCATTATTTTGTGTTATTTTTCACACACATTGTACTTTAGGCATGGATTCTCAGTTCCTGTTATGTGTTACTGCCAAAAAAAACCTCAATATGTGTTCAACAACATCTCCTGAGTACAGTGATACCACCCATGTATAGGTGTGTCGGGTTCTCTGGGGGCTAAAAGGCCTTAATTTTAGGAAGCGCATTCCAGTTTTTCAACTTGGAATTTTCACATCGGTCATCATGCACCCATGTCCTATTTGGGACATTTCTGAAGCTGGTCAATGGAATTTACCCCCATCAAACCATATATTTTTGAAAAGTAGACACCCTAGGGTATTTCAAATGCTTGTATTTTAACACTTTCCATGCACTAATTCAACCACCAGTCTTTGTCAAACTTTTGGGTAGTCATTATTTTGTGTTATTTTTCACACACATTGTATTTTAGGCATGGATTCTCAGTTCCTGTTATGTGTTACTGCCAAAAAAACCCTCAATATGTGTTCAACAACATCTCCTGAGTACAGTGATACCACCCATGTATAGGTGTGTCGGGTTCTCTGGGGGCTAAAAGGCCTTAATTTTAGGAAGCGCATTCCAGTTTTTCAACTTGGAATTTTCACATCGGTCATCATGCACCCATGTCCTATTTGGGACATTTCTGAAGCTGGTCAATGGAATTTACCCCCATCAAACCATATATTTTTGAAAAGTAGACACCCTAGGGTATTTCAAATGCTTGTATTTTAACACTTTCCATGCACTAATTCAACCACCAGTCTTTGTCAAACTTTTGGGTAGTCATTATTTTGTGTTATTTTTCACACACATTGTACTTTAGGCATGGATTCTCAGTTCCTGTTATGTGTTACTGCCAAAAAAAAACCTCAATATGTGTTCAACAACACCTCCTGAGTACAGTGATACCACCCATGTATAGGTGTGTTGGGTTCTCTGGGGGCTAGAAGGCCTTATTTTTAGGAAGCGCATTCCATTTTTTACACTTCCCATTTTCACATCCCATGCACCCATGTTCTATTTAAGACATTTCTGAAGCCGGCCAATGTAATTTACCCCCATAAAACCATATATTTTTGAAAAGTAGACATCCTAGGGTATTTCAAATGCAGGTGTTTTAACACTTTCCATACACTAATTCAACCACTAGTCTTTGTCAAACTATTGGGCATTCATTTCTTTGTGTTATTTTTCACATACATTGTACTTTAGACATGGATTCACAGCTCCTGTTATGTGTTACTACCAAAGAAGACACCAATATGTGGTCACCAACATCTCCTGAGTTCAGTGATACCACCTATGCATAGGTTTGGTGGCTTGTTTGGGCGGTGCAATGCCAAATGTCTGACATGTGTTTGTGATTTTTTTTTCACATTTAACATATTTTCTTTGCCTATCGTCTTTTTTTGGGGGTCTTTTAACATACCCCAATTTATTTGTTTTCCATAAATGTGATTATATTTAAAAAGTTGACCCCCCAAGGTATTATACATGGAGTGGTTTGATGACTTTGATGCAACCGTTTTAGCCCAAAAAATTGGAGAAAGTATATGGTGGTAATTTTTCAATTTTCATTGTTACAGACACATTGCTTTTTTACTATGATTTAGGAGAGACTGTTGTAAGTTATTGCAAAAGAATACTTCAGGTTGTTTTCTGCAAGGCACCCTGAGTACACCTATGCCCCCCATGCATAGGTTTGCCAGGATTTTGGGAAGGTTATGTTACATGATTTTAGTTATTAAAAATGAGAGTATTTCTTCTGATAAGCCTATCTTTAGTTTGGGGCCTATCACATACCCCACTTTTATTTATTGCATTCAAAGTGTATATTTTTTAAATGTTGACACCCCAAGGTATTGTATATGGTGTGCTTTGATGCCTTTGAAGCAACCGTTTTAGCCCAAAAAATTGGAGAAAGTATATGGTGGTAATTTTTCAATTTTCATTTTTACAGACACATTGCTTTTTGACTATGATTTAGGAGAGATTGTTGTAAGTTATTGCAAAAGAATACTTCAGGTTGTTTTCTGCAAGGCACCCTGAGTACACCTATGCCCCCCATGCATAGGTTTGCCAGGATTTTGGGAAGGTTATGTTACAATTTTATGACTTGTGATTTTAGTTATTAAAAATGAGAGTATTTCTTCTGATAGGCCTATCTTTAGTTTGGGGCCTATCGCATACCCCACTTTTATTTATTGCATTCAAAGTGTATATTTTTTAAATGTTGACACCCCAAGGTATTGTATATGGTGTGCTTTGATGCCTTTGAAGCAACCGTTTTAGCCCAAAAAATTGGAGAAAGTGTATGGTGGTAATTTTTCAATTTTCATTTTTACAGACACATTGCTTTTTGACTATAATTTAGGAGAGACTGTTGTAAGTTATTACAAAAACATACTTCAGGTTGTTTTCTGCAAGGCACCCTGAGAACACCTATGTCCCCCATACATAGGTTTGACAGGGGTTTTGGTTAAAAAAAAAACAGGCCCAATTTTAGAAAAAAATAGAGTAGTGAAATGTAAAAATCTGGCACAGTAAAAGTAAAAAAAACAAAAAAACATCTAACTGTAAACATAACCAAAAAAAATATATATATATGTAACAGCAAATGTATTTATTTTTTTAAAAATTGACCATTGTATGGTACCGCTTGAAGCAGTCCCCAATGCAGAGTGCAGGCTGTCCAGGGCAATCAGGACAGTAATATATGGTGTCCCTTCTCTTCCCCCTCTTGGTACAGACTCTGCATTTTTTTTGTGGTTTCTGCTTTGTGGCAGTAGGGGGGATTTTAAAAATAAAATGGGTAGCCCCAACTCTGCTCTCTCCCATCACCGCCCGGGGAGCAGGTGCATCATGGTACAAAATCCCCGTAATAATCTGGAGCTGAAACTGTAAAAAAGTCTTTTTAACTCTGGGGTTTGCTTTTTTGAACAACAAAAAAGCGTTGTGGGTTGCAATCTGCATTAGGTAAATTGCAACCTTTTTGTACCAGGCCCTTGTCTTCCGCATAATTAGGTAGGGCTGCAGCAGCTGATCAGCCAGATCAACCCCACCCATATGCCGGTTATAAGACTTGATGCACACTGGCTTCCTTATGATCTCAGCTCTGCCACGTACAGAAACCGCCACCGTCCTCTCTGTGTGGATGGTGGTAAGAAGGTATACATCCTTCTTGTCTCTGTACCTCAGTGCCAACAGCTCCTCTTGGCGCAGAGCTGAGGTCTCCCCCCTTCGTAGCCGGGTGCGTACAAGCTGTCCTGGGAAACCTGCGCGGTTCTTTTTAATTGTACCGCAAGCTACTGTATCAAAGCAATATAGTAGCTTGAACAAAAGGACACTTGTATAAAAATTGTCTAAGTACAAGTAATACCCTTTGTTCATTAGGGGTAATATCAGGTCCCAGACAATCTTGCCAGTGGTTCCCATATGTTCTGGGCAACCTGGAGGGTCAAGGTGGCTATCCTTTCCCTCATACACCCGGAAGGCCTGAGTATACCCAGTCTCGCTGTCACAGAGCTTATACACCTTTACCCCATATCTGGAGCGTTTGGAAGGAATATACTGCTTGAATCCCAGCCTTCCCTTATACTTCATTAGGGATTCATCAACGCATATATTCCTTCCAGGTGTATAAGCCTCTGCAAACCTGGCAGAAAAGTGGGTTATCAGGGGGCGGATTTTATACAGCCTGTCAAATTGGGGATGCTCCCTAGGGGGGCACAGGCTGTTGTCGCTAAAGTGCATGAAATGCAGAATCATTTCATACCTCTTCCTCGACATAGTCTGGGAGAAAATGGGGGTAGAGCAGATGGGGCTAGTACTCCAGTAGGAGCGAATGGAGGGTTTCTTTATGATGCCCATCAGCATAGTCAATGCCCAGAATTTTTTGAATTCTGGCACATTGATGGGGGCCCATTGCTGCTTTGCCAAATATGTTCCAGGCTTTGCAGCACGGAACTGATGGGCATATAAATTAGTTTGGGCGACAATGTTCCCCAATATATCATCGCCCAGAAACACTTCCAGAAACTGCTGGGGGCTAAAACCTGCCACATCTATATTTATGCCAGCATTTGCTGTGAAGGGTGGGATATCTGGCCTCTGGAGATGAGGCGTTACCCACTCTTCAGCAGCAATGGCAGCAACACGCCTCCTTCTGGCAGGGGGGCTAGCAGCCACAGATACATCACTATCAGTTGAGACTGCATCTAGTGATGTATCTGAGCACATGGCAGGGTCAAAATTGGGGTCTGAGTCAGAAATAGAGGCATCTGACTCTGACGCAAGGATGGCATACGCCTCCTCAGCACTATATCTTTTCTGTGACATTTTTGTATCTGTCACAGAAAACAATTACTAAAAAAAATTAAATTAACTAAATTTATTAACTAAATTAACTAGCAAAAAAGTACAGCTATGCTACTGCCAGTGATTTATAGCGATCACTGGCAAGCTAGGGGTTAATGGCTCTGAAAATTAAATTAAATTAACTAAATGTTTCTGAAAAGAGCCTTTGGGTTTTTAAAAAATTACAACAACAAAATTAACCCCTAAAAAAATGCACAGACAGCAAAAAAGTACAGCTATGTAACTGCCAGTGATTTATAGCGATCACTGGCAAGCTAGGGGTTAATGGCTCTGAAAATTAAATTAATTAACTAAATTAACTAGCAAAAAAGTACAGCTATGCTACTGCCAGTGATTTATAGTGATCACTGGCAAGCTAGGGGTTAATGGCTCTGAAAATTAAATTAACTAAATGTTTCTGAAAAGAGCCTTTGGGTTTTTAAAAAATTACAACAACAAAATTAACCCCTAAAAAAATGCACAGACAGCAAAAAAGTACAGCTATGTAACTGCCAGTGATTTATAGCGATCACTGGCAAGCTAGGGGTTAATGGCTCTGAAAATTAAATTAACTAAATTAATTAACTAAATTATAACTAGCAAAAAAGTACAGCTATGCTACTGCCAGTGATTTATAGCGATCACTGGCAAGCTAGGGGTTAATGGCTCTGAAAATTAAATTAACTAAATGTTTCTGAAAAGAGCCTTTGGGTTTTTAAAAAATTACAACAACAAAATTAACCCCTAAAAAAAAAAGCGCAGACAGCAAAAAAGTACAGCTATGCAACTGCCAGTGATTTATAGCGATCACTGGCAAGCTAGGGGTTAATGGCTCTGAAAATTAAATTAACTAAATGTTTCTGAAAAGAGCCTTTGGGTTTTTTAAAAATTACAACAACAAAATTAACCCCTAAAAAATGCGCAGACAGCAAAAAAGTACAGCTATGCAACTGCCAGTGATTTATAGCGATCACTGGCAAGCTAGGGGTTAATGGCTCTGAAAATTAAATTAACTAAATGTTTCTGAAAAGAGCCTTTGGGTTTTTAAAAAATTACAACAAAATTAACCCCTAAAAAAATGCACAGACAGCAAAATGCAGCAAAAAAAAAGTGTACCTATGCTACTGCCAGTGATATATAGTGATCACTGGCAAGCTAGGGGTTAATGGCTCTGAAAATTAAATTAACTAAAAGTTTCTGAAAAGAGCCTTTGGGTTTTTAAAAAATTACAACAACAAAATTAACCCCTAAAAAAATGCACAGACCGCAAAATGCAGCAAAAAAAAAGTGCACCTATGTTACTGCCAGTGATATATAGTGATAACTGGCAAGCTAGGGGTTAATGGCTCTGAAAAGAGCCTTTGGTTCTATATTTTTTAACAAATAAAAGAAATAAATCTCTCTCTCTGCTAAATACAGGTCTCTCTCTCTCTCCAACAAAATGGCAAGTGAGGAGAGGGAGGGAGATCCACACTGATCATAGTCAATATTTACAAATATTGACATGATCAGACAAATGGGGTATTTTATTATTTTTTTTTTTTAGGGTGGGAGGCTCAGATTGGGTGACCCTAGCTTGCCCCTATGATGATGCAGGCTAGGGACACCCCCAGAGGCCCCATGATGCACTGGGCATCGCCATTTTGGATGCCTAGTGAAGGGGGAGGGGGGGGGCTATTTAGGGCTTTTTTTTTATTTAATTCATTTTTATTTTTTTTTATTTTTACTTTTATTTAATAACCAACTAAGTGCCTCGACCCACCGAGGCACTTAGCACACAAGCAGAGCATCGGAAGCGTGTCCGATCGCTTCCGATGCTCTGAAACACTGCCGGGCTCCACGTGGAGCGAAACCGGAAGTGATCACTCGTGGGGGAGTGATCAATCCGGTCCCGGCACTCGGGAACAGTATTGCAGGATGCCTAGACCTCAAGGCAAGCCTGCAATACTGTTAGAGCAGCTGGAAGCGATTTCGATCGCTTCCAGTGCTCTGTTAAACCGACGACGTATGCCATACGTCCTCGGTCGTTAAGTGCTTTTTTTTTTTTGAGGACGTATGGCATACGTCGTCGGTCGTTAAGGGGTTAAAGGGACACTGAATCCAATATTTTTTTGTTTTGTGATTCAGATAGAGCATGCAATTTTAAGCAACTTTCTAATGTACTCCTATTATCAAACTTTCTTCATTCTCTTGTTATCTTTATTTGAAAAGCAAGAATGTAAGTTAGATGCCAGCCCATTTTTGGTGAACAACCTGGGTTGTCCTTGCTGATTGGACAGCACCAATAAACAGGGGCTGTCCAGGATTCTGAAGCAAAAATTGTCTGTCTCCTTAGCTTATATGCCTTCTTTTTCAAATAAAGATAGCAAGAGAACAAAGAAAAATTGATAATATGAGTAAATTAGAAAGTTGCTTAAAATTGCATGCTCTGAGTCACAAAAGAAAAAAAAATTGGGTTCAGTGTCCCTTTAAACATCTAAATTTCTGCCTGTTTCTAAGGCACTAAAGACAGCTTACCACATGCTTTTTATTAGCTTTTCAAAATAGGGGAGTGCTAGTTCTTGTGAGCCATATAGATAACATTGTGATCACACCATGGGTTGGGTAGACACTGCAAGTCAATAGATGAATAAAAGTCATGTGATCAGGGGGCTGTCAGAAAAGGCTTAGATACAAGGTAATCAGAGGTAAAGTGTATTACTATAACCATGTTGGCTGTGCCAAACTAGGGAATGGGTAATAAAGAAATCATCTATCTTTTTAAACTAAAACATAATTTATGTAAGAATTTACCTGATAAATTAATTTCTTCATATTGGCAAGAGTCCATGAGCTAGTGACGTATGGGCTATACATTCCTACCAGGAGGGGCAAAGTTTCCCAAACCTCAAAATGCCTATAAATACACCCTTCACCACACCCACAATTCAGTTTAACGAATAGCCAAGAAGTGGGGTGATAAGAAAGGAGCGAAAGCATCAACAAGGAATTGGAATAATTGTGCTTTATACAAAAAAATCCTAACCACCATAAAAAGGGTGGGCCTCATGGACTCTTGCCAATATGAAAGAAATGAATTTATCAGGTAAATTCTTACATGAATTATGTTTTCTTTCATGTAATTGGCAAGAGTCCATGAGCTAGTGACGTATGGGATAGCAAATACCCACGATTTGGAAATCCACGCAAGAGTCACTAGAGAGGGAGGGATAAAAAAGTAAATTTATGCTTACCTGATAAATGAATTTCTTTTACGATATGACAAGTCCACGGATTTCATCCTTACTTGTGAATTATTAACCTCCTGCTAACAGGAAGTGGCAAAGAGCACCACAGCAGAGCTGTATATATAGCTCCTCCCTTCCCTCCACCCCCAGTCATTCGACCAAAGGTTTAGGAAGAGAAAGGAAAAGCCAAAGGTGCAGAGATGACTGAAATTTACAAAAAATAAATCTGTCTTAAAACAACAGGGTGGGCATTTATCAGGTAAGCATAAATTTACTTTTCTTTTACAAAGATATGACGAGTCCACGGATTTCATCCTTATTTGTCGGATACCAATACCAAAGCTATAGGATACGGATGAAATGGGAGGGACAAGACAGAGACCTAAATGGAAGGCACCACTGCTTGAAGAACTTTTCTCCCAAAAACCGCCTCAGAAGAAACAAAAGTATCACATTTGGAAAAAGTATGAAGAGACGACCAAGTCGCAGCCTTGCAAATCTGCTCAACAGAAGCATAATTTTTAAAAGCCCATGTGGAAGCCACAGCCCTAGTAGAATGAGCCGTAATTTTTTCAGGAGGCTGCTGACCAGCAGTCTCATATGCCAGGCGGATAATACTCCTCAGCCAAAAAGAAAGAGGTAGCCGTAGCTTTCTGACCCCTACGCTTTCCAGAATAAACAATAAATAAACAAATAATGAAGATGATTGACGGAAATCCTTAGTTGCCTGCAAGTAAAACTTCAAGGCACGGACCACGCCCAGATTATGTAACATACGCTCCTTAGAAGAAGGATTAGGACACAAGGAAGGAACAACAATTTCCTGATTAATATTCTTATTTGAAACAACCTTAGGAAGGAATCCAGGTTTGGTACGCAAAACCACCTTATCAGAATGAAATATAAGATAAGGCAAATCACACTGCAACGCTGAAAGCTCAGAAACTCTACGAGCCAAAGAAATAGCAACCAAAAACAAAACTTTCCAAGATAATAATTTAATATCTATGGAATGCATGGGTTCAAACGGAACCCCTTGAAGTACTCGAAGAACTAAATTCAAACTCCAGGGAGGAGTAATTGGTCTAAATACAGGCTTAATTCTGGTTAGAGACTGACAAAAAGACTGAACATCTGCCAAACGTTTGTGAAGCAAAATTGACAAAGCAGAAATTTGTCCCTTTAAGGAACTCGCTGATAACCCTTTCTCCAATCCTTCTTGGAGAAAAGACAGAATTCTGGGAATCCTAAATTTACTCCATGAGTAGCACTTTGATTCACACCAATAAAGATATTTACACCATATGATAGATTATTCTAGCGACAGGCTTACGTGCCTGTATCAAAGTATCAATGACCAAATCAGAGAATCCCCGCTTAGATAAGATCAAGTGTTCAATCTCCAAGCAGTCAGCTGCAGAGAATTTAGATTTGGATGTTGGAAAGGTCCTTGAATGAAAGGTCCTGTCTCAAAGGAAGTTTCCACGGTGGCAGAGAGGACATGTCCACTAGATCCGCATACCAAGTCCTGCGTGGCGACGTAGGCACTATCAGGATTACTATAGCTCTCTCCTGTTTGATCCGAGCAATCACGCGTGGAAACACATAAGCTAGACTGAATGGCCAAGGCATCTATCAGTTCGGCCTGAGCATCCCTCGACCTGGATCCGTAACGTGGAAGCTTGGCATTCTGACGAGATGCCATCAGATCCAATTCTGGTCTGCCCCATTGGTGAACCAATGCGGCAAACACCTCCGGGTGGAGTACCCACTCCCCCGGATGTAAAATCTGACGACTTAGAAAATCTGCTTCCCAGTTCTCTACTCCTGGGATGTAGATTGCCGATAGATAACAAGAGTGGACCTCCGCCCATCGGATTATCTTGGATACTTCTATCATCACTAAGGAACTCCTTGTTCCCCCTGATGATTGATATAAGCCACAGTCGTGATATTGTACGACTGGAATCTGATGAATTTGGCCGAAGCCAACTGAGGCCACGCCTAAAGCGCATTGAATATTGCTCTCAGTTCCAGAATATTGATTGGAAGTAGAGACTCCATCTGAGTCCAAACACCCTGAGCCTTCAGGGATTTCCATACTGCGCCACAGCCCAGAAGGCTGGCGTCTGCTGTCACTATCACCCACGAGGGTCTGCGGAAACGAGTCCCCTGGGACAGATGATCCGGCGACAACCACCAAAGAAGAGAGTCTCTGGTTTCTTGATCCAGATTTATCTGAGGAGATAAATTTGCATAGTCCCCATTCCACTGTCCTAGCATGCACAGCTGCAGTGGTCTGAGATGAAAGCGAGCAAACGGAACGATGTCCATTGCCGCTACCATTAACCCGATTACCTCCATACACTGAGCCACTGATGGTCGAGAAATGGACTGAAGTGCTCGGCAAGTATTTAGAATCTTTGATTGTCTGACCTCCGTCAGAAATATTTTCATATGTACCGAGTCTATCAGAGTTCCCAAGAAGGGAACCCTTGTCCGTGGAACTAGTTCACCTTCCAACCGTGAATTCTCAGGAAAGACAACACTGTGTCCGTGTGAGATTTTCGTCAGATAAGTTGATGGCTGAATCAAAATATCGTTCAGATAAGGCGCCACTGCTATGCCCCGCGGTCTGAGAACCGCTAGAAGGGACCCTAGAACCTTTATGAAGATTCTGGGTGCTGTGGCCAACCCGAAGGGAAGAGCCACAAACTGATGTTTGTCCTGAAAGGCAAACCTTAGGAACTGATGATCCTTGTGAATAGGTATATGAAGGTATGCATCCTTCAAGTCCACGGTAGTCATATATTGACCCTCCTGGATCATTGGTAAGATTGTTCGTATAGTCTCCATCTTGAACGATGGGACTCTGAGAAACTTGTTTAGACACTTGAGATCTAATATTGGTCTAAAAGTTCCCCCTTTTTTGGGAACCACGAAAAGATTTGAGTAAAACCCCTGTCCCTGTTCCAGTTTTGGAACGGGACAAATTACTCCCATGGTATAGAGGTCTTTTACACAGCGTAAGAACTCTCTTTATCTAGTCTACAGACAATTGTGAAAGATGAAATCTCCCTCTTGGGAGAAAATCCTTGAATTCCAGTTGATATCCGTGGGTCACGATTTCCAAAGCCCAGGGGTCCTGAACATCTCTTGCCCAAGCCTGAGCAAAGAAAGAAAGTCTGCCCCCTACTAGATCCGGTCCTGGACCGGGGGCCACCCCTTCATGCTGTCTTAATAGCAGCAGCTGGCTTCTTGGATTGTTTACCTTTATTTCAAGCCTGGTTGGGTCTCCAGACAGACTTGGATTGAGCAAAATTCCCTTCCTGCTTAGTGGAGGAAGATGGCCTTTACCTCCAGTAATGTCAGAAATTATTTTCTTTAATTCAGGCCCGAATAGGGTCTTACCCTTGAAAGGAATAGCTAAAATCTTAGATTTTGATGACACATCAGCAGACCACGATTTGAGCCATAACGCTCTACGCGCTAAAATGGCGAAACCTGCATTTTTCGCCGCTAATTTAGCAATTTGAAAAGCGGCATCTGTAATAAAAGAATTAGCTAGCTTGAGAGCCTTAATTCTATCCAAAATGTCCTATAACTGGGTCTCAACCTTCAGAGACTCTTCTAGAGCATCAAACCAAAAAGCTGCTGCAGTAGTTACTGGAACAATGCAGGCTGTAGGTTGTAAAAGAAAACCCTGATGAATAAATAATTTCTTTAGAAGACCCTCTAACTTCTTATCCATAGGGTCTTTGAAAGCACAACTGTCCCCGATAGGTATAGTTGTACACTTAGCCAGGGTAGATATAGCTCCCTCCACCTTAGGGACCGACTGCCAAGAGTCCGGAATGGTGTCTGATATGGGAAACATTTTCTTAAAAGTAGGAGGAGGAGAGAATGATATACCTGGTCTATCCCATTCCTTTTTTACAATTTCCGAAATTCTTTTAGGAACCGGAAAAACGTCAGTGTAAGTAGGCACCTCTAGATATTTGTCCATCTTACACAACTTCTCTGGTGGTATCATAATAGGGTCACAATCATCCAGAGTCGCTAAAACCTCCCTAAGTAACAGGCGGAGGTGTTCAAGCTTAAATTTAAAGGACATGACGTCCGAATCTGTCTGAGGTAACATATTTCCCGATTCTGAAAGTTCTCCCTCAGACAGCAATTCCCTGACCCCCAACTCAGAGCACTGTGAGGGTACATCGGAAATAGCCAATAAAGCATCAGAGGAATAATCAGTATTCACATTAATACCTGACCTACTGCGTTTACTCTGTAACACTGGTAATTTAGATAAAACCTCTGTAAGGGTAGTTGACATAACTGCAGCCATCTCCTGCAGAGTAAAAGAATTAGACGCACTAGAGGTACTTGGCGTCGCTTGTGTGGGCGTTAAAGGTTGCGACACTTGGGGAGAATTGGATGGCATATCCTGATACTCTTCAGACTGAGAATCATCCCTAGGCACACTTTCTTTACCTAAAATATGCTTTTTACATTGTAAGGCCCTTTCAGTACAAGAGGTATACAACGTAAGAGGGGGTTCCACAATGGCTTCTAAACACATAGAGCAATTAGTATCCTCAATGTCAGACATGTTGAACAGACTAACAATAACCACAATATTCGTTAAACACTTTATTAATTTAAACAATTTTTTGAAAAACGCGTACTGAGCCTTTAAGAAATACAAAAGCGCACAATTTTTCCAAAACTGCCTAAAAACATTAATTAACACTTTAAAATTAACTACACATAATCAATAGTGCCAAAAATTATTGCATCCCAAGAGCAAGGGGAGAAATTAACCTCTAAAAGATATTTATAGACCAAAATATGTTTGATGTGAAAAAATAACCCCTGCACAGCAGAGCTGTGGCGCCTACCTGCCCCCAGGGTACTGCAAAATGACTCAACAACGATCCGGGTAATAGAACACTAGTTTAGGCCCAAAATGGAGCTAATGCCTGCTGCCTTCTTAGCCAGAGTAAAGTGCGCATCTGAGCGCGCAAAAATAGGCCCCGCCCATCATGGACGGCGATCGCAGAAGCACAACACAAATATACAGCCATACTGATTTATTTGATCTCACAAATAAAAACTGTTAAGCTGCCTCTTCCAGTGTCCCTTTATATTGCTGCTTTTAAGCCTTTTATAAATGCATAGCCCAGTACTTTGTCAACAAAATAAAATAAACACAGGTTTTTCAGTAATACCCTTTGTTTACAGGTCTACTGCTTACCCCCCCTCTTCCCTTGCAGGGAAAAAATGTCAGCCAGTTCTGATATACATAGTCTCCTCAGAAATAAAGGCCTGAACATACCTCAATGCTGCTTGTAGCATGAAAACGTTCTCCACACTGAAGATTTCTCTTGTACTACCTTCAGAAGCTCTGTGGGAACCAATATGGATCTTAGTTACATCTGCTAAGATCATCAACCTCAGGGCAGAAATCTTCTCCATATCTCCCTGAGGAAAATAGTACTCACCGGTACCATTTAAAAATAAAAATCTTCTTGATTGAAGAAACTAAAAAACTAACACCTCACTTTACCTCTTCCTAGAGAAAATAAAGACAGACTATTCCGCTGAAAAATTAATCCACAACCCAAATCAAAAGTTGTAATCTTTATAATGAAAAAAACTGAAATTCTAAGCAGAAGAAACTGAAACAGCTGCCTGAAGTACTTTTCTACCAAAAACTGCTTCTGAAGAAGAGAAAACATCAAAATTGTAGAATTTAATGCAAAGAAGACCAAGTTGCTGCTTTGCAAATCTGATCAACAGAAGCTTCATTCTTAAAAGCCCAGGAAGTGGAAACTGACCTAGTAGAATGAGCCGTAATCCTCTGAGGCGGGGATTTACCCGACTCCAAATAAGCATGATTAATCAAAAGCTTTAACCAAAATACTAAAGAAATGGCAGAAGCCTTCTGACCTTTCCTAGAACCCGAAAAGATAACAAATAGACTAGAAGTCTTTCTGAAATCTTTAGTAGCTTCAACATAATTTTAAAGCTCTTACCACATCCAAAGAATGTACAGATCTCTCCAGAGAATTCTTAGGATTAGCACGCAAAGAAGGCACAACAATTTCTCTACTAATGTTGTTGGAATTCACAACTTTAGGTAAAGATTTAAATGAAGTCCGCAAAACCGTCTTATCCTGATGAAAAATCAGAAAAGGAGACTCACAAGAAAGAGCAGATAATTCAAAAACTCTTCTAGCAGAAGAGACGGCCAAAAGGAACAATACTTTCAAAGAAAGTAATTTAATGTCCAGAAAATGCATAGGCTCAAACGGAGGAGCCTGTAAAGCCTTCAAAACCAAATTAAGACTCCAAGGAGAAGAGATTGACTTAATGACAGGCTTGATACGAACCAAAGCCTGTACAAAACAATGAATATCAGGAAGATTAGCAATTTTTCTGTGGAACAGAACAGAAACAGCAGAGATTTGTCCTTTCAAGGAACTTGCAGACAAACCCTTATCTAAATCATCCTGAAGAAACTGTAAAATTCTAGGAATTCTAAAAGAATGCCAAGAGAATTTATGAGAAGAACACCATGAAATGTAAGTCTTCCAAACTCGGTAATAAATCTTTCTAGACACAGATTTACAAGCCTGCAACATAGTATTCATCACTGAGTCAGAGAAACCTCTTGAGATAGAAGGTCTGGCCTTAATGGAAGTGGCCAAGGTTGGCAACTAGACATCCGAATAAGATCCGTATACTAAAACCTGTATGACTAAGCGTTCAATCTCCATACCTTCAAATTTAATGATTTGAGATCCTGAACGAAAAATGGGCCTTGAGATAGGTCTGGCCTTAACGGAAGTGGCCAAGGTTGGCAACTGGACATCCGGCCACGCTGGAGCCACCAGCAGTAAAAATTAACGCTCCATTATGATTTTGGAAATCACTCTTGGAAGAACTAGAGGCGGAAATATATAAAGCAGGTTGATAACTCCAGGGAAGTGTCAACGCATCCACTGCTTCCGCCTTAGGATCCCTGGACCTGTACAGATACCTGGGAAGTTTCCCGTTTAGATGAGAAGCCATCAGATCTATTTCTGGAAGCCCCCACATCTGAACAATCTGAAAAAACACATCTGGGTGAAGAGACCACTCTCCCGGATGTAAAGTCTGGCGACTGAGATAATCCGCTTACCAATTGTCTATACCTGGGATATGGACCACAGAAATTAGACAGGAGCTGGATTCCGCCCATGCAAGTATCCGAGATACTTCTTTCATAGCTTGAGGACTGTGACTCCCACCTTGATTATTGACATACGCCACGGTTGTGACATTGTCTGAAAACAAATAAACGGTTCTCTCTTCAGAAGAGGCCAAAACTGAAGAGCTCTGAGTTCCAAAATATTGATTGGTAATCTCGCCTCTTGAGATTTCCAAACCCCCTGCGCTGTCAGAGATCCCCAGACAGCTCCCCAACCTGAAAGACTCGCATATGTTGTGATCACAGTCCAGGCTGGACGAACAAGAGAGGCCCCTTGAAATAAACTATGTGAAAACGAGCAAAGGGGATCGCGTCCGACCTAAAACCTCCATGCACATAACTACTGAAGGGAATGATTGGGACTGAGCGTTTGCAGAGTATTCCATCTCTCTAAGCTCCCATCTGTCTAAGTGACCATCTTTAAGTGACAGCGCTGAGAATTAGACAAGAATTTCAACAGCACAAATCGCTACTTATTTAAGCTTAACATCTACTGAATCTAACCATATTTCTCATTTACTTTCAGGTATGTCCCTTTAAAACCCTGCATCTTTGCTGGATGTAAACACTGTTTTTAACTCCTGGTATGTCCCTTTAAAACCCTGTGTCTTTGCTGGATTTCAACACTGTTTTTTAACTCCTGAACCAACTGTCTACTCCATTAATAAGTGACCATCTTTAAGTGACAGCGCTGAGAATTAGACAAGAATTGAACAAGATTTGAAGAATATTTGAGGCAAGCAAAATATTTTAATTCAAAAAATCTTTGCACTTAACATTCTGCTATGTTTTCAGGACTGCTTTTTCTTTTATCAGTCTCATGTCTATTCCACAAGCAGGCTCAAATGCTCATACCTTACCCTTCTTCACATGCAGTTTATATAAGCCCCTCTCTCCTTTCTTCACCATACATTAGCTCTCACAAACTACTTTCTATTTTAAAATCTATGTCACTAAACAGCACCACCTCACAGAAATGCCTCCACTGCTATAAATCTCATTCTCACCTACTCTTACTTTCCATCTTGATGCTATTAGCATCAGGCGACATCTCTCCAAATCCTGGGCCCACCCTCATTCCCACCATTACCCAATCACGCACTCCATATAGAAAATTTAATAAAAACAACACAACCTAATTTCCATCCAATGCATCCCACACGCATACACTCCTTTCACCTGCGCACTATGGAACTCTAGCTCTGTCTGCAACAAACTTACAGCCATTCATGACCTGTTTATATCAAATGCTTTCACCCTATTAGCAATTACAGAAACCTGGCTATCTCCTTCTGACACGGTTTCCATTGCTGCTCTCACACACGGTGGTCTTCACTTTAGCCATACCCCTAGGCCAGGTGAGAAACGTGGCGGCGGTGTTGGCATCCTGCTCTCCCCCTCCTGCACTTATCAATACCTACCTCCAATCCCATCTCTTTCCTTCTCCTCCTTTGAAGTCCACTGTATTCGCCTGTTCTCCCCCCTCTCCCTCAAAGTGGCAGTCATCTATTGCCCTCCTGGACCAACCTCCCAATTCTTTGACAACTTCGCTGCCTGGCTTCCTCACTTTCTCTCTTCAAATATACCAACCCTAATTCTTGGGGACTTAAACATTCCCATTGACAACCCATCTGCCCCTGCTGCCTCTAAACTTCTTTCACTCACATCCTCCTTTGGTCTCTCACAATCCACCCTATTCCAGACTCACTGTGATGGACACTCCATCGACCTGGTATTTTCCTACCTCTGCTCTATATCTGACACCACCTGTCGCCCTTTTCCCATTTCAGACCATCACCTGGTAACCTATAATATTAATGCAACAGCTAAACCCACTTCTCCATCTCACCCCCGCAGAAATACACATGCTGTGGATCCACTCCAATTTTCAAAAATCATTCAAAATCTCCCTCACACCTCCACTATAACCTGCCCTGATCTCGCTACAGCCCACTATAACAAAACTCTCTCTGCATTACACACTTGCCCCTCCCCAGCTGCGCAAAACACCACGCCGTCAGTTACAGCCCTGGCATGCTCAGCAAACACGCTATTTGCAAAAATGCTCCCGTACTGCTGAGCGTGTCTGGAGGAAAACTCATTCTGGACCCGATTTCATACACTATATAAGTTTATTCTTCGTTCATACACTTCCGCCCTTCACTTAGCTAAGCAAACTTACTTCTCTTCTCTCATATCTACTCTTTCCTCAAACCCTAAACGACTCTTCTCCACCTTTAACTCTCTCCTCTACCCACCTGCTCCACCACCCCCACCTGTCTTTAGTTCTCAAGACCTAGCAGACTACTTTTTAAACCAAACACGTACTATCCGAAGCAACATCCCAACACCAACCTGCAATATTCCAACAGGCTCAATTACTCCCTCTGCCACCCTCTGTATCTTCCATCTAGCCACTGAGAATGAAGTTTCTTCCTTACTATCTTTCTCACGCCTCACTACCTGCCCACTCAACCCTATCCCTTCCCATCTAATACCCTCCCTATCTTCCACCCTCACTCCTGCTCTTACCCACATCTTCAACACATCTCTCTCTACCGACTCATTCCCATCTTTTTTCAAACACGCAAAAGTCACTCCAATACTCAAAAAACCCTCCCTCGACCCTAATTCTCCTTAAAGGGACACTGTACCCAAAAATTTAATTTCGTGATTCAGATTGAGCATGAAATTTTATGCAAATTTCAAATTTACTCCTATTATCAAATTTTCTTCATTCTCTTGGTATCTTTAATTGAAATGCAAGAATGTAAGTTTAGATGCCGGCCCATTTTTGGTGAACAACCTGGGTTGTCCTTGCTGATTGGTGGATAAATTCATCCATGAATAAAAAAAGTGCTGTCCAGAGTACTGAAACAAAAAAAAGCTTAGATGCCTTCTTTTTCAAATAATGATAGCAAGAGAACGAAGAAAAATTGATAATAGGAGTAAATTAGAAAGTTGCTTAAAATTGCATGCTCTTTCTGAATTACAAATGAACACATTTCGGTTCAGTGTCCCTTTAAAGCTACCGCCCCATATCACTGCTTCCACTAACATCAAAACTCCTTAAAAAACTAGTTTACAATCGCCTAACCCACTTCCTGTCCGCCAACTCCTTGCTTGACCCACCGCAATCCAGATTCCGCCCAAAACACTCAACTGAGACTGCCCTTACCAAGGTCAAAAACGATCTCTCTGCTAAAAATATTGGCCACTACTCTATACTCATCTTACTTTACCTCTCAGCTGCCTTCGACACAGTTGACCACCCCCTCCTCCTACAGACCCTTAGCTCTTTTGGCCTCTGTGACACTGCTCTTTCCTGAATTCACTCCTATCTTTCTCACAGGTCTTTTTCTGTGTCATTTGCCGGCAACAACTCCTCTCCTATGCCTCTGTCGGAGTACCTCAAGGATCTGTTCTGGGTCCTCTTCTCCATCTATACTTCTTCGCTGGGTAAACTTAACAGTTATGGCTTCAAATATCACCTCTATGCTGATGACACCCAGATCTACCTCTCCACCCCTGCACTCTCTCCCTCTGTCCTCTCTCATGTCAGCAACTGCTTATCTGGTATTTCTTCCTGGATGGCCTCTCACCACCTAAAGATTAACATGTCCAAGACTGAGCTCCTTATCCCCCCTCAAGCTCTACGCCGACTTCTATCCCTGTTGACGGCATCACCATTTCCCCATCGCCCCAAGTCCGCTGCCTGGGAGTCACACTTGACTCAAACCTATCCTTCGTCCCCCATATCCAATCGCTTTCTACATCCTGCCGCAATCATCTATGCAATATTTCCAAAATTCGCCCTTTTCTGAGTGCTGACACCACAAAGCAAATAATCCACTCCCTTGTTATTTCCCGACTTGACTACTGCAATAACCTACTCGCCGGCCTTCCTCTTTCCCGCCTCTCCCCCCTTCAATCCATCATAAATGCCTCTGCCAGGCTGATCCACCTTTCCCGTCGATCTGTATCTGCTGCACCTCTGAGTCCCTTTATTGGCTCCCCATTCACAGCAGAATCAAATTCAAAATTTCTCACCCTTACATACAAAACTCTCACCAACACCGCTCCCCTCTACCTATCCTCTCTAATACACAAGTATACTCCAGCCCGTCCACTAAGATCCAACAATGACCTGCTCCTTGCATCCGCAACTATCACCTCCTCTCATGCTAGACTGCAGGACTTCTGTTGTGCAGCACCTATTCTCTGGAACACTCTCCCTCGTGCTGTCAGGCTTTGCCCTAATCTTTCTTCCTTTAAATGTTCCCTGAAGACTTTTCTGTTCAGGGAAGCCTACCACCCAACTCAATAATAAATTAATTTCACTTACCTAACATTTTCCTCATCTAACTCTGTATTAACATCTTTCTCAATCTTGCAGTCCTCACCTCCTGTTTCTCAACTTCCAACCCTTCTAGATTTTAAGTTCCCACGGGAATAGGGCCCTCAATCCCTCCTGTATGTGTTTGTAAATTTTGTCCAGTATCTTACAAGTTTTGTATTGTTTTATTTAAATGAATTGTATCCATGGACAGTGCTGCGGAATATGTTGGCGCTTAATAAATAAAGTATAATAATAATAACTGAAGGTTTCGACAAGCTGCAACCAATTTCAGACGTCTTGTCTGTTTAGAGACAAAGTCATGGATACTGAATCTATTTGGAAACCTAAAAAGGTTACCCTTGTCTGAGGAATCAAAGAACTTTTTGGTAAATTGATCCTCCAACCATGTCTTTGAAGAAACAACACTAGTTGATTCGTGTGAGATTCTGCAGAACGTAAAGACTGAGCACGTTCCAAGATATCGTCCAAATAAGGAAACACCACAATACCCCGCTCTCTGATTACAGAGAGAAGGGCACCGAGAACCTTTGAAAAGATCCTTGGAGCTGTTGCTAGGACAAAAGGAAGAGCAACAAATTGGTAATGCTTGTCTAGAAAAGAGAATTTCAGGAACTGATAGTGATCTGGATGAATCAGAATATGAAGATATGCATCCTGTAAGTCTATTGTAGACATATAATGCCTTTGCTGAACAAAAGGCAGAATAGTCCTTAGTCACCATTTTGAATGTAGGTATTCTTACATAACTATTCAAAATTTTTAGATCCAGAACTGGTCTGAAAGAATTCTCCTTCTTTGGAACAATGAACAGATTTGAATAAAACCCCAGACCCCGTTCCTGAAAAGGAACTGGCACAATTACCCCAGCTAACTCCAGGTCTGAAACACACTTTAGGAAAGCCTGAGCCTTTACTGGGTTCACTGGAATGCGTGAGAGAAAGAAACTTCTCACAGGCGGTCTTACTTTGAAACCTATTCTGTACCCTTGACAAACAATGGTCTCAATCCAATGATTTTGGATTGAATTGATCCAAACATCCTTGTAAAATCTTAGTCTGCCCCCTACCAGCTGCGCTGGAATGAGGGCTGCACTTTCATGTGGACTTGGGGGCTGATTTAGATCTTTTAAATGGCTTGGATTTATTCCAGACTGGAGAAGGCTTCCAATTGGAAACCGTTCCCTTAGAGGAAGGGTCAGGTTTCTGTTCCTTATTTTGACGAAAGGAACGAAGACGGTTAGCAGCCTTAAATTTACCCTTAGAATTTTTATCCTGAGGCAAAAAAGCTCCCTTCCCCCCCAGTGACAGTTGAAATAATAGAATCCAACTGAGAACCAAATAATTTATTACTTTGGAAAGAGAGATAGCAACGTTGATTTAGAAGTCATATCAGCATTCCAAGATTTAAGCCATAAAGCTCTTCTAGCTAATATAGCTGAAGACATATATCTGACATCAATTCTAATGATATCAAAAATGGCATCACAAATGAAATTATTAGCATGTTGAATTAGCTTAACAATGCTATACACATTATGATCTGGTACTTCTTGTGCTAAAGTTTCCAACCAAAAAGTTGAAGCAGCAGCAACATCAACCAAAGAAATAGCAGGCCTAAAAAGATAAATGAACATAAATAAGCCTTCCTTGGATAAGGTTCAAGTTTCCTATCTAAAGGATCTTTAAAAGTAATACTATCTGCCGTAGGAATAGTAGTACGTTCACCAAGAGTAGAGATGGCCCCATCAACTTTGGGGATCTTTTCCCAAAACTCCAATCTATCAGACGGCAAAGGATACAGTTTCTTAAACCTTGAAGGAGTAAAAGAAGTACCCAGTCTATTCCATTCCCTAGAAATTACATCTGAAATAGCATCAGTAACTGGAAAAACCTCTGGAATAACTACATGAGGTTTAAAAACAAAATTTATTCTTACCTGATAAATTTATTTCTCTTGTGGTGTATCCAGTCCACGGGTTCATCCATTACTTGTGGGATATTCTCCTTCACAACAGGTAGTTGCAAGAGGACACCCACAGCAGAGCAGTCTATATAGCTCCTCCCCTAACTGCCACCCCCAGTCATTCGACCGAAGACAAGAAAAAAGGAGAAACTATAGGGTGCAGTGGTGACTGTAGTTTAAAAATAAAAAACACCTGCCTTAAAATGACAGGGCGGGCCGTGGACTGGATACACCACAAAAGAAATAAATTTATCAGGTAAGCATAAATTTTGTTTTCTCTTGTAAAGGTGTATCCAGTCCACGGGTTCATCAATTACTTGTGGGATACCAATACCAAAGCTTTAGGACACGGATGAAGGGAGGGACAAGGCAGGCGCTTAAACGGAAGGCACCACTGCCTGTAAGACCTTTCTCCCAAAAAAAGCCTCAGAAGAAGCAAAAGTATTGAATTTGTAGAATTTAGAAAAAGTGTGAAGCGAACACCAAGTCGCCGCCATACAAATCTGTTCAACAGAGGCCTCATTTATAAGAGCCCATGTGGAAGCCATCGCTCTAGTGGAATGAGCTGTAATTCTGTCAGGAGGCTGCTGGCCAGCAGTCTCATAAGCTAAGCGGATTATGCTTCTCAGCCAAAAAGAGAGAGAAGTTGTCGAAGCCTTTTGGCCTCTCCTCTGTCCAGAGTAGACAACAAACAAAGCAGATGTTTGACGAAAATCCTTCGTAGCTTGTAAATAAAACTTTAAAGCACGAACCGCATCAAGAGTGTGTAAAAGACGTTCCTTCTTTGAGGAAGGATTAGGACATAATGAAAGAACAACAATCTCCTGATTGATGTTCTTATTAGATACTACCTTAGGAAGAAACCCAGGTTTGGTACGCAAAACTACCTTATCTGCATGGAAAATCAGATAAGGGGAATCACACTGTAAAGCAGATAACGCCGAAACTCTTCGAGCCAAGCTACCAGAAACAGAACTTTCCAAGATAAAAAATTAATATCTATGGAATGCAAAGGTTTAAACGGAACCCCTTGAAGAACTTTAAGAACTAAATTTAAAGTCCATGTTTATAATTCTAACTAAAGCCTGACAAAACGCCTGAACGTCTGGAACCTCAGCCAGACGTTTGTGCAAAAGAATACAGAGCAGAAATCTGTCCCTTTAAGGAACTAGCAGACAATCCTTTCTCCAAACCCTCTTGGAGAAAGGATAAGATTCTAGGAATCTTGACTTTACTCCATGAGTAACCCTTGGATTCACACCAATAAAGATATTTACACCATATCTTATGATAGATTTTCCTGGTGACAGGCTTGCGAGCCTGAATTAAGGTATCAATGACCGACTCAGAAAAACCACGCTTTGATAGAATCAAGCGTTCAATCTCCAGGCAGTCAGATGCAGAGAAATTAGATTTGGATGTTTGAAAGGAACTTGAAGTAGAAGGTCCTGCCTCAGCGGCAGAGTCCATGGTGGAAAGGATGACATGTCCACCAGATCTGCATACCAAGTCCTGCGTGGCCACGCAGGAGCTATCAAAATCACCGAAGCTCTCTCCTGCTTGATATTGGCAATCAGACAAGGGAGCAGAGGAAACGGTGGAAACACATAAGCCACGCTGAAGGACCAGGGCGCTGCTAGAGCATCTATCAGCGCTGCCTTGGGATCCCTGGACCCGTAACGAGGAAGCTTGGCGTTCTGACGAGACGCCATGAGATCCAGTTCTGGTTTGCCCCATAGTTGAATCAACTGGGCAAATACCTCCGGATGGAGCTCCCACTCTCCCGGATGAAAAGTCTGCCGACTTAGGAAATCCGCCTCCCAGTTCTCTACTCCTGGGATATGGATAGCTGAGAGATAGCAAGAGTGAACCTCTGCCCATAGAATTATCTTTGAAACCTCCAACATCGCCAGGGGGCTCCTTGTACCCCCCTCATGGTTGATATAGGCTACAGTCGTGATGTTGTCCGACTGAAATCTGATTAACCTGACCGCAGCTAGCTGAGGCCAAGCATGAAGAGTATTGAATATCGCTCTTAGTACCAGAATGTTTATCGGAAGGAGGGCTTCCTCCTGAGTCCACAAACTCTGAGCCTTCAGGGAGTTCCAGACTATGCCCCAGCCCAGAAGGCTGGCATCTGTCGTCACTATAGTCCATTCTGGCCTGCGGAAGCTCATTCCCCTGGACAGATGGACCCGAGATAGCCACCAGAGAAGAGAATCCCTGGTCTCTTGATCCAGATTTAGCAGAGGGGACAAATCTGTGTAATCCCCATTCCACTGATTGAGCATGCAAAGTTGCAGTGATCTGAGATGTAGGCGGGCAAACGGAACTATGTCCATTTCCGCTACCATTAAGCCGATTACTTCCATACACTGAGCCACTGACGGCTGAGAAGTGGAATAAAGATCATGGCAGGAAGTTAGAAGCTTTGACAACCTGACCTCTGTCAGAAAAATCTTCATTTCTACTGAATCTATCAGAGTTCCTAGGAAGGAAACTCTTGTGTGAGGGGAGAGAGAACTCTTTTCTTCGTTCACCTTCCACACATGAGACCTCAGGAATGCCAGAACAATGTCCGTATGGCACTTGGCGATTTGAAAATTCAACGCCTGTATAAGAATGTCGTCTAGGTAAGGAGCCACCGCAATGCCTCGTGGCCTTAGAACCGCCAGTAGGGACCATAGAACCTTCGTAAAGATTCTTGGTGCCGTGGCGAACCTGTCTAGGAAGGCAAACCTGAGAAAACGATGATGATCTCTGTGTATCAGAATGTGGAGATAAGCATCCTTTAAGTCCACGGTAGTCATATATTGACCCCCCTGGATCAGTCTCCATCTTGAAGGATGGGACCCTGAGAAATTTGTTTAGGATCTTGAGATCCAAGATTGGTCTGAAAGTTCCCTCTTTCTTGGGAACTATAAACAGATTTGAATAGAATCCTTGCCCATGTTCCTCCCTTGGAACTGGGTGGATCACTCCCATAACCAGAAGGTCTTGAACGCAACGTAAGAATGCCCCTCTCTTTATCTGGTTTGCAGATAATTGTGAGAGATGAAATCTCCCCTTTGGAGATGAGGTTTTGAAATCCAGAAGATATCCCTGGGAAACAATCTCCAGAGCCCAGGGATCCTGGACGTCTCTTGCCCAAGCCTGGGCGAAGAGAGAAAGTCTGCCCCCAACTAGATCCGGTCCCGGATCGGGGGCTACTCCTTCATGCTGTCTTAGAGGCAGCAGCAGGTTTGTTGGCCTGCTTTCCCTTGTTCCCTGGTTAGGTCTCCAGACTGGCTTGGACTGGGCAAAATTTACTTCTTGTTTTGCAGTAGAGGAAGTTGAACATGCGCCACTCTTGAAGTTTCGAAAGGAACGAAAATTAGTCTGTTTGGTCCTTAATTTGTTGGACCTATCCTGGGGAAGGGCATGGCCTTTTCCTCCAGTAATATCAGAAATGATCTCCTTCAGTCCAGGCCCGAATAGGGTCTGCCCTTTGAAGGGGATGTTGAGAAGCTTAGACTTTGAAGTAACGTCAGCTGACCAGGATTTAAGCCATATCGCCCTACGCGCCTGAATGGTAAAACCTTAATTCTTAGCCGTTAGCTTTGTTAAATGAAAAACGGCGTCAGAAATAAATGAATTGGCTAACTTAAGAGCTTTAAGCCTGTCTAGGATATCATCCAACGGGGTCTCCACCTGTAGAGCCTCTTCAAGAGACTCGAACCAGAAGGCCGCTGCAGCAGTGACTGGGGCAATGCATGCAAGAGGCTGGAGAATAAAACCTTGTTGTATAAAGATTTTCTTAAGGAAACCCTCTAATTTTTTATCCATTGGATCTAGGAAAGCACAACTGTCCTCGATGGGGATAGTTGTACGCTTAGCTAGGGTAGAGACTGCTCCCTCCACCTTAGGGAGGGTCTGCCACGAGTCCCGTGTAGCGGCATCTATGGGAAACATCTTTTTAAAAGCAGGAGGGGGAGAGAACAGTACACCTGGTCTATCCCATTCCTTTGTAATAATTTCTGAAAACCTCTTAGGGATTGGAAAAACATCAGTGTAAACAGGCACTGCAAAGTATTTGTCCATTTTACACAATTTCTCTGGGACTACAATGGTGTCACAGTCATCCAGAGTCGCTAAAACCTCCCTGAGCAACAAGCGGAGGTGTTAAAGCTTAAATTTGAATGCTGTCATTTCAGAGTCAAACTGAAGTAACGCCTTCCCTGAATCAGAAATGTCACCCACAGATAGAAGCGCTCCTGCTTTGGCTTCTGTACATTGTGAGGGTATATCAGACATAGCTACTAAAGCGTCAGAAAGCTCTGTATTTGTTCTAGCCCCAGAGCTGTCTCGCTTTCCTTGTAACCCTGGCAGTTTGGACAATACCTCTGTGAGGGTATGATTCATAACTGCCGCCATGTCTTGTAAGGTAAACGCATTGGACGCGCCAGATGTACTTGGCGTCACTTGCGCGGGAGATATAGGTTCTGACACATTGGGAGAGCTAGGCGGTTTAACCTCCCTTTTGTCAGTCTGAGAAACATCTGGTGATAAATCTTTAAAACCCATAATATGGTTTTTATAACTTATAGAAAGGTCAGTGCATTTGGTACACATTCTAAGAGGGGGTTCCACAATGGCTTCTAAACATAATGAACAAGGAGTTTCCTCTATGTCAGACATGTTTAACAGACTAGTAATGAGACCAGCAAGCTTGGAAAACACTAATAAATGTGAAAAAGCAATTAAACAAAAATGGTACTGTGCCTTTAAGAGAAAAAAACTACCACATAAACTGCAAAACAGTGTTAAAAAGTAGTAAAAACTACGAAATTTTTACAGTGTGTATAAGAGACTAAAGCAGCATTGCACCCACTTGCAAATGGATGATTAACCCCTTAAGCCCCAAACTGGATTAGAAAAACGGTAAAACCGTTAAAAAACAGTCAAACACACTGCCACAGCTCTGCTGTGGCTCCTACCTGAACTTAAACATGATTTTTGCAGGAAAAAAACCCTCTATAGTGGTCCTAGATGCCAAAGGACTCCTTTAGGGAAGCTGGATGTCTCAGTCTGAATATCAATTGCGCATAAAGTGCGCGAAAATACGCCCCTCCCACCATGCACTCAATGTCAGAGGGCCTTAAAAAAGTACTCCTAGGAGTAATCTAACAAGCCATGTGGAAAACTAGGCCCCAAATAAAGATTTATCACCCTCAGAGAAAAAACGTTTTTTCTGTAAGTTATGCAAACGTTTTTACACTAAGTAATATGAGTTAACATGAATATTACCCTTATCTTGTAAGCATGATCCCAGTCGTTGTTAAATCACTGTATCAGGCTTACCTCAAATATACCAAGCACTGTCAGCATTTTCTAGACCTTATCTCTCTAGAAAAAAATATACTGAACATACCTCAAAGCAGGTGATCTGCAAACCGTCCCCCCAACTGAAGTTTTCTTTCCATATTCTTCAGTTATGTGTGAGAACAGTAATGGACCTTAGTTACAAACCGCTAAGATCATCAACCTCCAGGCAGATTCTTCTTCCAATTTCTGCCTGAGAGTAAAACAGTACAACGCCAGTACTGTTTAAAAATAAACTCTTGATTGAAGGTAAAAACTACACTAAGTCACCACATATCTCTTGATACTTCCTTTCTTGTCGAGAGTTGCAAGAGAATGACTGGGGGTGGCAGTTAGGGGAGGAGCTATATAGACAGCTCTGCTGTGGGTGTCCTCTTGCAACTTCCTGTTGGGAAGGAGAATATCCCACAAGTAATGGATGAACCCATGGACTGGATACACCTTTACAAGAGAAAACCGAATTTAAACGTTTACTGGTTTTAATATCAAGAGGACTAGTCTCCTCCATATCTAATGCAATCAACACCTCTTTTAATAAGGAACAAATATACTCCATTTTAAATAAGTATGAAGATTTGTCAGTGTCAATATCTGAGGCAGAATCTTCTGAACTAGATAGATCCTTGTCAGAGATAGATAAATCAGAATGCTGTCGGTCATTTAAAAATTCATCAAATTTATGAGAAGTTTTAAAAGACCTTTTACGTTTATTAGGTGGTATGACAGACAAAGCCTTCTGAATGGAATTAGAAACAAATTCTCTCACATTAACAGGAATATCCTGAGCATTAGATGTTGAAGGAACAACAACAGGTAATGGATTACTACTAATGGAAATAGTCTGCATTTGAAAGTTTATCATGACAACTAACACAAACTACAGCCGGACGAACAGTTACTACAAGTTTACAACAAATGCACTTAGCTTTGGTAGAACCGACATCAGGCAGCAGGATTCCAATAGTAGATTCTGAGACAGGGTCAGATTGAGAATTCTTGCAATATGTAATAGAAAAAATAACATATAAAGCAAAATTATCAATTTCCTTATACGACAGTTTCAGGAATGGGAAAAAAAAGCAAACAAAATAAGCCTCTGGAAACCAGAAGCAAAATGAAATAAAGACTTAAATAATGTCAAAAATCTGGCGCCAAGTAGGACGCCCACAACTGACAAAATATTTTTTGGCGCCAAGAATGTCTGCAACAAACACGAGCGTCATAGATGACGCAACTACGTGAAAACTCTCGGCACCAACTAAGACGCCGGAAATGACGTCAACAAACGTAATTCTCGCGCCAAAAAAGTCTTGCGCCAAGAATGACGCAATAAATTATAGCATTTTGCGCTCCCGCAAGCCTAACAGCAAGCAATTTAGAAAAGAGTCCATTTGAAAATTTCAGGTAAGAAAATATATATATTTTTTTTTTATATGCATTTCCCAAAATTAAACTGACAGTCTGCAAAAAGGAAATATACCGATTAACCTGAATCATGGCAAATATAAGTACAAAACATATTTAGAACTTTACATATAAAGTGCCAAACCATAGCTGAGAGTGTCTTAAATAAAAGAAAACATACTTACCAAAAGACACTCATCTACATAAAGTAGATAGCCAAACCAGTACTGAAACGAGAATCAGTAGAGGTAATTGTATATAAGGGTATATCGTCAATCTGAAAAGGGAGGTAGGAGATGAATCCCTACGACCGATAACAGAGAAACTATTAAATAGATCCCTGCTAGGATGACCATTGTATTCAATAGGTAATACTTCCTTCACATCCCTCTGTCATTCACTGCACTCCGAGAAGAACCGGGCTTCAGCATGCTGAGAAGCGCATATCAACGTAGAAATCTAGCACAAACTTACTTCACCACCTCCATGGGAGGCAAAGTTTGTAAAAACTGAATTGTGGGTGTGGGGGGTGTATTTATAGGCATTTTGAGGTTTGGGAAACTTTGCCCCTCCTGGTAGGAATCTATATCCCATACGTCACTAGCGTTGATTGTCCCTTTAAGTTCGGTGGAAGAGGGATAATAGTTTAGGGGTATTTTCCAGGGTTTGGGCTAAGCCCCTTTGTTTCAGTGAAGGGTCATAATGCTATGACAATGAAACAAAGACATTTTAGACATTTGGGCGATTCCAATTGAAGTATCAATTTAGGGAAAGCCCTTTCCTATTTAAGCATGCCTGTGCCCCTGTGCAGAAAGTGAGGTTAATTAAGACCTGGTTTAATAAGTTTGGTGAGGAGGAACTTGAGTGGCTTACACAATGCCCTGACCTCAATCCCATTAAACACCTTTGGGATGAGCTAGAATGCCGATTGCAAGCCAGAACTTCTTGTCCAACATCAGTGCCTGACCTCACAAAAGCTTATTTGGCTGAATGGAGAGACACCATACGACTATATTAATGCTCATGGATTTGGAAATGGGATGTCCAACAAGCTTGTGTGATGGTCAGGTGCCCACATACTTTTAAACCATAAAGTGTATGCAAATTTACACACATGCTTATCAAAAGGCGCCATAGTACTGCTACTAAAAAGGTAAAACTGGAAATTACATCTACTAGTCAGTCTTTAGGAGTCCTGCAGGTGGATTGCAATATATCATACTTGCGTCAACTCTGAAAAGAAAGGCTGCAGCAAGTTGTGAGAATAAAAACAATTTATGTAAGAACTTACCTGATAAATTCATTTATTTCATGGTGGCGAGAGTCCACAAGCCATTACATATAGGATACACACTCCTACTGGTAGGATTGTGTACCCCATATGTAACGGCTTGTGGACTTTCTACGCCTATAATATATAATATAGAAATTACCTAGCTGCTAATATTCCACTGGTATGCTGCATAACAAAAAGGTATAAGGAACTCTAATTACTAGCTTTAATACTGTCCACTTTACTACAGCAGACTGTCTCTGCCAGGAGAAGGGAAAAGGTTTAAAAAAAAAAAAAAAAAAATCGCATTAAGAACATATCTGAACCTCTACGAGTCCAAAATCATCTTAAATTTTAAAAATGTTGGTGATGATTTTGTATTTATTTTAATGTTAATATAGTTAGTAATGGTAGTACATACTGAAAATACTTTTTTATATATATCTTTTTGGGTACTCTTCCAAGCCAACTCACAGAAGAAGAAAAAAGCAGCATTTCTTAAAACATAATTTATTATTGTAAACAAACATATGTGCTTGATGCTTAAGTGTGTTTGATCTTAGGAATTTTGGAACTGGTAACTAATAGAAGGAGCATAATTTACACTTGAAATTGTAGATTGTTTTATTATTGTAAAATATTTGCAGTATTTTATGAATGATTCATGCAGTCATTTAATGCTACATTTACAGATTGCTAACATTTACATGCGTGCTATCGAAAAATGATCATATACTGCTTTAAATCTATGCAGCGGTACAAAGGGAAATGCCTATATAAAGCAAAGTTTATACAATGAAGTGTTTAAGTAGAAACTAAATAAGGTCAGCTTGGCATTGCTGATGAATAAAAGCATTGTTCTGTTCAGTTTTAAAACTTTTATTCCCATTTCAGGTTAGCAGCCTTATTTTCACACATATAGTAAAACATGAAATAAGCCCTGCTTCACAGTCAGACTAATCCAAATGGCAGCTGTGTATATGTAAAATAAGCATCTTATCAAAAGCAATTTTTTTGCTCTCTAAAACCATAACACATTATTACAAAAGGTGAAGGGAATACAGAGCTGCCACAAAAGCTTTACATTTTAAGTGATTTTTTTCTTTTATTTCAACAAGCATAAACATTTGTTATATTTCACAAGATAAATATCCCAAATTTAACTAAATCAGCACATTCTACAGTATGCCAGAAATTAGGCTTCTGACGTACCGATGAGGAAAATCTGATAGTGTCTTTATTTACAATATCCAAGGTGAAAATGAAGTCCGCACATCAATTTGTCAATTAGTTCACGGACTAAACCGGCTTATTTTACACTTTTTTTTTTACAGAATGTGTTCATTGTCTTTTCAGTGTTGGAAGGACCTGCTTAACCCCTTAAGCAAGTGTATTGTGGAAAAGTATCGTCATAAAAAAAAGTTTTTGAAGAATAAATTTTTTTTTTTTTAAACTTTTTTCACATAAAATAAAAATTTAAATGAACAGTTCACTATGCACTTCATGAAACCATATGAAGTATCCCATCCTCCTCTTACCAACTTATCTTAGGCCAAAGCTCATTTTTATATATGACCAAAGCTAGAAAAAAAAATGAATTTCATGCGTGGAAGCATAGTATTAAGTAGGGCTAGTGGAGCTGAAAAAATTTAATAGTATTTATTATTAAAAAAATAAAAGCAAAATGTAAGTTTCCCTGTGACTAAGGCAATAACTTATAAGTGCTTAGCACAAATTTTCTAGGCAGCTGATGCCACACAAATTTACAGCATTGTTGATTTGTTTATTTTTTTTATTTTTTAAAAAAGCTTGGTTAAGTATTTATGACAGAATTTTTAAAGTAATAAGTTAAATATATAAAGCCAGCCATAATATACAGGATCAAAGAAAATGGGAAAAAAAAAAAATGATCCTTCACTATAAATATCTACGTTACAAATACTAGCATCTACAAGGTCCTCTGTAGTGTGCTAGTAAGATTAACTAACACTAATGTTACAGAAACATGCCTCAGTCACACAGTGGTATGAGCTATGCTGGTCTAAGGCTTATTATTAAAATAGTGCAGAACACACGCATCTCAAGATGTGGGGGGGGGGGGGGGGGGAGACAATACATATGGATAACTTTTCCTATTTACAAATTCTGAACCAACTTCATGTTTTATCCAGCGATATGCAGATATCAAGATCTACAAGCATAAACAAAGCATAAAATGTACCATTGTATACGTAAGGCTACTCCTGTAACATAACAGATTTATTAAAAATATTGATGCCCAGAATGCACCAGCTTGCAAAGTCTAGAAGCTCCTTCAGCACAAGAGGTTCCAGCAGGATTCATTCCAGCACTGAAAGTTAAAATGAAAAGAAAAAAAAAAAGAAAACACTGAATGCACAACAAAGTCTCTCTCAATATTCTATAGGCCTTATTTCTTTAAAACACTTACATCTGTGAATTTTGGGGGAAATACGAGAGCAAAATATTTAATTGGGCAATTAAATCCAAGACAAAACCCTATTTTAAATACCACACAAAAAAGTGGTAATGAGAGTTTATTTGCCAAGGACTAAAGACACCAGTTGCTTAGCCACAAGTTTAGTATGAATTGTAGATTTACACAACACTTTCTCTGTTGCCTGAAACTAGCACAGCTCTGCGACAGATTGGACAAGTAGAATTTTCTGACAACCAACGGTCAATGCAGTGGACATGGTACTCATGAGAACAAGGCAGCTTACGCAGCTTATTCCCTTGTGTGTACTCCGTTATGCATACACTACAGGTTTTCAGGGCATCATTTTCACCAAAATTCCTAGTTGATAGGTTATCAATTTGTTCTTTGGTGAGGCCCCTAGGCTGATCATCATCATCCTCATTGAGAAGGAAGAACTGAGCGAGACTGAGGAAGGGCAATGATCCACTTTCCTCAAAGGTGACTGACCCTCTCCGACTGTCTCTTCTGGTTGCAGAGGCGCCATCACTAGATTCATCGTTCTCTACAGGGGCTGCAGGTTCTGGTTCTTCGGCAACAGATGGTGTTGGCTCTGTATCTGCATTGTTTAAGTTATCAGCACTCACTGTAGTTGGAGGAGATACAACTCCAGGAGCACTAGGATCTGCATCATTATCACTGTACATAAAATAGCTAAGCTCACCAAAACCAGTCATTATCTGCCGCAGCATTGTTTGAATGGCAACAGAAGTAGTCTCACTGAGGCCAGTGTTCAGGATCCTACGGATTGGAATTCTTATGGTACTGACATACGTTCTAACACCAGCACGTTCAGAGCGTGAGAAAGTGCGTCTAAAACCTCCCCTCTCACTTTCATAAGTGACAGTGTTATTTGGGGTCTGTGATCTGGAGCGTGTCCTATTTGCTATACTATCTCTCTGACGATATTCTCCAGGACGCACACGTCTAACTTGAAGGTCCAGAACAATAGTGGGTGGTCTTTGACTAGGACCAGTTGTTTCTCCTGTACTTGGGGTCTCAACTGGAAGGGACTGGGAATTACTTCTAGTCTCTGGGTTTAAGAGCTGTACCCCAGCTTGACTTTGTACTTCTGGTGTCCCAAGTGCTTGCTGCCTGGAAGTCACATGCTGCCTAGTTCTAGAACTTCCCTCTGTATCAGGTGATAAAGAATTGTTCTGGACTGGGGATACAGTCACATGTTGTCTAGTTCTAGAGCTCCCTTCTGCTTCTCCACTCATGGAAGCATCTGTAACAGTCTGTGGGGCAGTATATGGAGCCCTTCGAGTCAGGGGCTCAGGGATTGTGTTAATAGGTGACCTGCTTCTATCAGGCCTACTCCGTGTTCGCCTTTGATCTGGACTTCTGCTTCTTGCCCTTCTATGTCCTCTCTGAGAAACAGGTTCCTCAACAGTTAATTCTTCAGCCCTTGGAGCTGGTGTCACAGTCTCACTGTCACTGCTAACCTCCATTTCTTCAACACCAGTTGATTCTGTGGACTGTTCACTTTGGGGTTGGTTTTGGTTTGCATTACGATTGACATTAATTTCCAAACTAAACCTGAAATCGCCACTACTGGGGTTTGTTCTGCTCACAGCCCTCCAAGACTGGTTTCCTCTCTGCCCACTTCTTGTTGTGTTTCCAGTCTGACGCACTGAATTTAACCAGTCTATTATAGAATCTCCATTGGAAGGGTCTTCTGGGGAGTCTCCACCTGTTGATGCTGATGCACCTAACAATAAAACAAAAAATATTAAAAAACATAGAAGCAAAAAAACAATCCAATGTAGTGCTACTACATAGATTAATTTATACAAAATTAGTAAAGACTAATTTGAAACCTTGCACAATCAACACACTTTTTAAAAATGAAAAATTGTGAATAAGAGAAAAAATATTGGGAAAAAACTTCAGAGAAAATATCTAGTAAGCACAGGGTATTTTATGTTCCTATTACTTAAATTCCATTGCCATTTCATATATCTCAACATTTGCAATGTATTACAGCAAAGGGGTTAAGGGTACTTAGACCAAAAACTTTCCCTCTAAGTAATGCATACAAAAACTTAAAAATGGACATGAAACAAAATTTCTTTCATGAGCCAAATAAAGTATACAATTAAAAAAAACATAATTTATGTAAGAACTTACCTGATAAATTCATTTCTTTCATATTAGCAAGAGTCCATGAGCTAGTGACGTATGGGATATACATTCCTACCAGGAGGGGCAAAGTTTCCCAAACCTCAAAATGCCTATAAATACACCCCTCACCACACCCACAATTCAGTTTAACGAATAGCCAAGAAGTGGGGTGATAAAAAAGTGCGAAAGCATATAAAATAAGGAATTGGAATAATTGTGCTTTATACAAAATCATAACCACCACAAAAAAAGGGCGGGCCTCATGGACTCTTGCTAATATGAAAGAAATGAATTTATCAGGTAAGTTCTTACATAAATTATGTTTTCTTTCATGTAATTAGCAAGAGTCCATGAGCTAGTGACGTATGGGATAATGACTACCCAAGATGTGGATCTTTCCACACAAGAGTCACTAGAGAGGGAGGGATAAAATAAAGACAGCCAATTCCTGCTGAAAATAATCCACACCCAAAATAAAGTTTAACGAAAAACATAAGCAGAAGATTCAAACTGAAACCGCTGCCTGAAGTACTTTTCTACCAAAAACTGCTTCAGAAGAAGAAAATACATCAAAATGGTAGAATTTAGTAAAAGTATGCAAAGAGGACCAAGTTGCTACTTTGCAGATCTGGTCAACCGAAGCTTCATTCCTAAACGCCCAGGAAGTAGAAACTGACCTAGTAGAATGAGCTGTAATTCTCTGAGGCGGAGTTTTACCCGACTCAACATAGGCAAGATGAATAAAAGATTTCAACCAAGATGCCAAAGAAATGGCAGAAGCTTTCTGGCCTTTTCTAGAACCGGAAAAGATAACAAATAGACTAGAAGTCTTACGAAAAGATTTCGTAGCTTCAACATAATATTTCAAAGCTCTAACATCCAAAGAATGCAACGATTTCTCCTTAGAATTCTTAGGATTAGGACATAATGAAGGAACCACAATTTCTCTACTAATGTTGTTGGAATTCACAACTTTAGGTAAAAATTCAAAAGAAGTTCGCAACACCGCCTTATCCTGATGAAGAATCAGAAAAGGAGACTCACAAGAAAGAGCAGATAATTCAGAAACTCTTCTGGCAGAAGAGATGGCCAAAAGGAACAAAACTTTCCAAGAAAGTAATTTAATATCCAATGAATGCATAGGTTCAAATGGAGGAGCTTGAAGAGCCCCCAGAACCAAATTCAAACTCCAAGGAGGAGAAATTGACTTAATGACAGGCTTTATACGAACCAAAGCTTGTACAAAACAATGAATATCAGGAAGAATAGCAATCTTTCTGTGAAAAAGAACAGAAAGAGCAGAGATTTGACCTTTCAAGGAACTTGCGGACAAACCCTTATCTAAACCATCCCGAAGAAATTGTAATATTCTCGGTATTCTAAAAGAATGCCAAGAAAAATGATGAGAAAGACACCAAGAAATATAAGTCTTCCAGACTCTATAATATATCTCTCTGGATACAGATTTACGAGCCTGTAACATAGTATTAATCACAGAGTCAGAGAAACCTCTTTGACCAAGAATCAAGCGTTCAATCTCTATACCTTTAAATTTAAGGATTTCAGATCCTGATGGAAAAAAGGACCTTGAGACAAAAGGTCTGGTCTTAACGGAAGAGTCCACGGTTGGCAAGAGGCCATCCGGACAGGATCCGCATACCAAAACCTGTGAGGCCATGCAGGAGCTACCAGCAGAACAAACGAGCATTCCTTCAGAATCTTGGAGATTACTCTTGGAAGAAGAACTAGAGGCGGAAAGATATAGGCAGGATGATACTTCCAAGGAAGTGAAAATGCATCCACTGCCTCCGCCTGAGGATCCCGGGATCTGGACAGATACCTGGGAAGTTTCTTGTTTAGATGAGAAGCCATCAGATTTATTTCTGGAAGTTCCCACATTTGAACAATCTGAAGAAATACCTCTGGGTGAAGAGACCATTCGCCCGGATGCAACGTTTGGCGACTGAGATAATCCGCTTTCCAATTGTCCATACCTGGGATAAAAACCGCAGAGATTAGACAGGAGCTGGATTCCGCCCAAACCAAAATTCGAGATACTTCTTTCATAGCCAGAGGACTGTGAGTCCCTCCTTGATGATTGATGTATGCCATAGTTGTGATATTATCTTATCTGAAAACAATGAACAACTCTCTCTTCAGAAGAGGCCAAGACTGAAGAGCTCTGAAAATTGCACGGAGTTCCAAAATATTGATCGGAAATCTCACCTCCTGAGATTCCCAAACCCCTTGTGCCGTCAGATACCCCCACACAGCTCCCCAACCTGTAAGACTTGTATCTGTTGAGATTATAGTCCAGGTCGGAAGAACAAAGAAGCCCCCTGAACTAAACAATGGTGATCTGTCCACCATGTCAGAGAGTGTCGTAAAATCGGTTTAAAGATATTAATTGAGATATCTTTGAGTAATCCCTGCACCATTGGTTCAGCATACAGAGCTGAAGAGGTCGCATGTGAAAACGAGCAAAGGAGATCGCATCTGATGCGGCAGTCCTAAGACCCAACATTTCCATGCATAAGGCTACCAAAGGGAATGATTGTGACTGAAGGTTTTGACAAGCTGATATCAATGTTAAACTTCTCTTGTCTGACAAGGACAGAGTCATAGACACTGAATTTATCTAGAAACCTAAAAAGGTTACCCTTGTCTGAGGAATCAATGAACTGATTGGTAAATTGATCCTCCAACCATGAACTTGAAGAAACAACACAAGTCGATTCGTATGAGATTCTTCGAAAATGAGAAGACTGAGCAAGTACCAAGATATCGTCCAAATAAGGAAATACCAAAACCCTATTCTCTGATTACAGAAAGAGGGGCACCGAGAACCTTTGAAAAAAATTCTTGGAACTGAGGCTAGGCCAAACAGTAGAGCCACAAAACTGGTAATGCTTGTCTAAAAAGAGAATCTCAGACACTAAAAGTGATCTGGATGAATCGGAATATGCAGATACACATCCTGTAAATCTATTGTAGACATATAATGCCCTTGCTAAACAAAAGGCAGGATAGTCCTACAGTAACCATCTTGAATGTTGGTATCCTAACATAACGATTCAATAATGATAGATCCAGAACTGGTCTGAAGGAATTGACCTTCTTTGGTACAATGAAGAGATAAAATAAAACCCCAGCCCCTGTTCCAGAACTGGAACTGGCATAAATACTCCAGCCAACTCTAGATCTGAAACACATTTCAGAAATGCTGAGCCTTGCTGTGTCAACTGGGATACGGGAAAGAAAAGAATCTCTTAGCAGGAGATCTTAACTTGAAGCCAATTCTGTACCTTTCTGAAACAATGTTTCTGAAACCAGAGATTAAGAACTGAATTGATCCAAATTTCTTTGAAGAAAACGTAATCTGCCCCATACCAGCTGAGCTGGAATAAGGGCCGCACCTTCATAGATACTTAGGAGCTGGCTATAGGTTTCTATAAGGCTTGGATATATTCCAAACTGGAAATAGTTTCCAAACTGATACCGCTCCTGAGGATGAAGGATCAGGCTTTTGTTCCTTGTTGTGAGGAAAGGAACGAAATGATTATTTACCCTGGAAAGAAAGGGAAAGCAAAGTTGACTTAGAAGACAAGTCAGCATTCCAAGTTTAATCCATAAAGCTTTTCTAGCTAAAATAGCTAGAGACATATACCTGACATCAACTCTAATGATATCAAAAGATGGTATCACCAATAAAATTATTAGCATGTTATAGAATAATAATAATGCTATAAAAACAGAATTTATGTTTACCTGATAAATTACTTTCTCCAACGGTGTGTCCGGTCCACGGCGTCATCCTTACTTGTGGGATATTCTCCTCCCCAACAGGAAATGGCAAAGAGCCCAGCAAAGCTGGTCACATGATCCCTCCTAGGCTCCGCCTACCCCAGTCATTCGACCGACGTTAAGGAGGAATATTTGCATAGGAGAAACCATATGGTACCGTGGTGACTGTAGTTAAAGAAAATAAATTATCAGACCTGATTAAAAAAACCAGGGCGGGCCGTGGACCGGACACACCGTTGGAGAAAGTAATTTATCAGGTAAACATAAATTCTGTTTTCTCCAACATAGGTGTGTCCGGTCCACGGCGTCATCCTTACTTGTGGGAACCAATACCAAAGCTTTAGGACACGGATGAAGGGAGGGAGCAAATCAGGTCACCTAAATGGAAGGCACCACGGCTTGCAAAACCTTTCTCCCAAAAATAGCCTCAGAAGAAGCAAAAGTATCAAACTTGTAAAATTTGGTAAAAGTGTGCAGTGAAGACCAAGTCGCTGCCCTACATATCTGATCAACAGAAGCCTCGTTCTTGAAGGCCCATGTGGAAGCCACAGCCCTAGTGGAATGAGCCGTGATTCTTTCGGGAGGCTGCCGTCCGGCAGTCTCGTAAGCCAATCTGATGATGCTTTTAATCCAAAAAGAGAGAGAGGTAGAAGTTGCTTTTTGACCTCTCCTTTTACCAGAATAAACAACAAACAAGGAAGATGTTTGTCTAAAATCCTTTGTAGCATCTAAATAGAATTTTAGAGCGCGAACAACATCCAAATTGTGCAACAAACGTTCCTTCTTTGAAACTGGTTTCGGACACAGAGAAGGTACGATAATCTCCTGGTTAATGTTTTTGTTAGAAACAACTTTTGGAAGAAAACCAGGTTTAGTACGTAAAACCACCTTATCTGCATGGAACACCAGATAAGGAGGAGAACACTGCAGAGCAGATAATTCTGAAACTCTTCTAGCAGAAGAAATTGCAACTAAAAACAAAACTTTCCAAGATAATAACTTAATATCAACGGAATGCAAGGGTTCAAACGGAACCCCCTGAAGAACTGAAAGAACTAAATTGAGACTCCAAGGAGGAGTCAAAGGTTTGTAAACAGGCTTAATTCTAACCAGAGCCTGAACAAAGGCTTGAACATCTGGCACAGCGGCCAGCTTTTTGTGAAGTAACACAGACAAGGCAGAAATCTGTCCCTTCAGGGAACTTGCAGATAATCCTTTTTCCAATCCTTCTTGAAGGAAGGATAGAATCCTAGGAATCTTAACCTTGTCCCAAGGGAATCCTTTATATTCACACCAACAGATATATTTTTTCCAAATTTTGTGGTAAATCTTTCTAGTTACAGGCTTTCTGGCCTGAACAAGAGTATCGATAACAGAATCTGAGAATCCTCGCTTCGATAAGATCAAGCGTTCAATCTCCAAGCAGTCAGCTGGAGTGAAACCAGATTCGGATGTTCGAACGGACCCTGAACAAGAAGGTCTCGTCTCAAAGGTAGCTTCCAAGGAGGAGCCGATGACATATTCACCAGATCTGCGTACCAAGTCCTGCGTGGCCACGCAGGAGCTATCAAGATCACCGACGCCCTCTCCTGATTGATCCTGGCTACCAGCCTGGGGATGAGAGGAAACGGCGGGAACACATAAGCTAGTTTGAAGGTCCAAGGTGCTACTAGTGCATCCACTAGAGCCGCCTTGGGATCCCTGGATCTGGACCCGTAGCAAGGAACTTTGAAGTTCTGACGAGAGGCCATCAGATCCATGTCTGGAATGCCCCACCGCTGAGTGACTTGGGCAGATTTCCGGATGGAGTTCCCACTCCCCCGGATGCAATGTCTGACGACTCAGAAAATCCGCTTCCCAATTTTCCACTCCTGGGATGTGGATAGCAGACAGGTGGCAGGAGTGAGACTCCGCCCATAGAATGATTTTGGTCACTTCTTCCATCGCCAGGGAACTCCTTGTTCCCCCCTGATGGTTGATGTACGCAACAGTTGTCATGTTGTCTGATTGAAACCGTATGAACTTGGCCCTCGCTAGCTGAGGCCAAGCCTTGAGAGCATTGAATATCGCTCTCAGTTCCAGAATATTTATCGGTAGAAGAGATTCTTCCCGAGACCAAAGACCCTGAGCTTTCAGGGATCCCCAGACCGCGCCCCAGCCCATCAGACTGGCGTCGGTCGTGACAATGACCCACTCTGGTCTGCGGAATGTCATCCCTCGTGACAGGTTGTCCAGGGACAGCCACCAACGGAGTGAGTCTCTGGTCCTCTGATTTACTTGTATCTTCGGAGACAAGTCTGTATAGTCCCCATTCCACTGACTGAGCATGCACAGTTGTAATGGTCTTAGATGAATGCGTGCAAAAGGAACTATGTCCATTGCCGCTACCATCAACCCGATCACTTCCATGCACTGAGCTATGGAAGGAAGAGGAACGGAATGGAGTATCCGACAAGAGTCTAGAAGTTTTGTTTTTCTGGCCTCTGTCAGAAAAATCCTCATTTCTAAGGAGTCTATTATTGTTCCCAAGAAGGGAACCCTTGTCGACGGAGATAGAGAACTCTTTTCCACGTTCACTTTCCATCCGTGAGATCTGAGAAAGGCCAGGACAATGTCCGTGTGAGCCTTTGCTTGAGGAAGGGACGACGCTTGAATCAGAATGTCGTCCAAGTAAGGTACTACAGCAATGCCCCTTGGTCTTAGCACAGCTAGAAGGGACCCTAGTACCTTTGTGAAAATCCTTGGAGCAGTGGCTAATCCGAAAGGAAGCGCCACGAACTGGTAATGTTTGTCCAGGAATGCGAACCTCAGGAACCGATGATGTTCCTTGTGGATAGGAATATGTAGATACGCATCCTTTAAATCCACCGTGGTCATGAATTGACCTTCCTGGATGGAAGGAAGAATAGTTCGAATGGTTTCCATCTTGAACGATGGAACCTTGAGAAACTTGTTTAAGATCTTGAGATCTAAGATTGGTCTGAACGTTCCCTCTTTTTTGGGAACTATAAACAGATTGGAGTAGAACCCCATCCCTTGTTCTCTTAATGGAACGGGATGAATCACTCCCATTTTTAACAGGTCTTCTACACAATGTAAGAATGCCTGTCTTTTTATGTGGTCTGAAGACAACTGAGACCTGTGGAACCTCCCCCTTGGGGGAAGTCCCTTGAATTCCAGAAGATAACCTTGGGAGACTATTTCTAGCGCCCAAGGATCCAGAACATCTCTTGCCCAAGCCTGAGCGAAGAGAGAGAGTCTGCCCCCCACCAGATCCGGTCCCGGATCGGGGGCCAACATTTCATGCTGTCTTGGTAGCAGGTTTCTTGGCCTGCTTTCCCTTGTTCCAGCCTTGCATTGGTCTCCAAGCTGGCTTGGCTTGAGAAGTATTACCCTCTTGCTTAGAGGACGTAGCACTTTGGGCTGGTCCGTTTCTACGAAAGGGACGAAAATTAGGTTTATTTTTTGTCTTGAAAGGCCGATCCTGAGGAAGGGCGTGGCCCTTACCCCCAGTGATATCCGAGATAATCTCTTTCAAGTCAGGGCCAAACAGCGTTTTCCCCTTGAAAGGAATGTTAAGTAGCTTGTTCTTGGAAGACGCATCAGCCGACCAAGATTTCAACCAAAGCGCTCTGCGCGCCACAATAGCAAACCCAGAATTCTTAGCCGCTAACCTAGCCAATTGCAAAGTGGCGTCTAGGGTGAAAGAATTAGCCAATTTGAGAGCATTGATTCTGTCCTTAATCTCCTCATAAGGAGGAGAATCACTGTCGACCGCCTTTATCAGCTCATCGAACCAGAAACATGCGGCTGTAGCGACAGGGACAATGCATGAAATTGGTTGTAGAAGGTAACCCTGCTGAACAAACATCTTTTTAAGCAAACCTTCTAATTTTTTATCCATAGGATCTTTGAAAGCACAACTATCCTCTATGGGTATAGTGGTGCGTTTGTTTAAAGTGGAAACCGCTCCCTCGACCTTGGGGACTGTCTGCCATAAGTCCTTTCTGGGGTCGACCATAGGAAACAATTTTTTAAATATGGGGGGAGGGACGAAAGGAATACCGGGCCTTTCCCATTCTTTATTAACAATGTCCGCCACCCGCTTGGGTATAGGAAAAGCTTCTGGGAGCCCCGGCACCTCTAGGAACTTGTCCATTTTACATAGTTTCTCTGGGATGACCAACTTGTCACAATCATCCAGAGTGGATAATACCTCCTTAAGCAGAATGCGGAGATGTTCCAACTTAAATTTAAATGCAATCACATCAGGTTCAGCTTGTTGAGAAATGTTCCCTGAATCAGTAATTTCTCCCTCAGACAAAACCTCCCTGGCCCCATCAGACTGAGTTAGGGGCCCTTCAGAAATATTAATATCAGCGTCGTCATGCTCTTCAGTATCTAAAACAGAGCAGTCGCGCTTACGCTGATAAGTGTTCATTTTGGCTAAAATGTTTTTGACAGAATTATCCATTACAGCCGTTAATTGTTGCATAGTAAGGAGTATTGGCGCGCTAGATGTACTAGGGGCCTCCTGAGTGGGCAAGACTCGTGTAGACGAAGGAGGGAATGATGCAGTACCATGCTTACTCCCCTCACTTGAGGAATCATCTTGGGCATCATTGTCATTGTCACATAAATCACATTTATTTAAATGAATAGGAATTCTGGCTTCCCCACATTCAGAACACAGTCTATCTGGTAGTTCAGACATGTTAAACAGGCATAAACTTGATAACAAGTACAAAAAACGTTTTAAAATAAAACCGTTACTGTCACTTTAAATTTTAAACTGAACACACTTTATTACTGCAAATGCGAAAAAACATGAAGGAATTGTTCAAAATTTACCAAATTTTCACCACAGTGTCTTAAAGCCTTAAAAGTATTGCACACCAAATTTGGAAGCTTTAACCCTTAAAATAACGGAACCGGAGCCGTTTTGAACTTTAACCCCTTTACAGTCCCTGGTATCTGCTTTGCTGAGACCCAACCAAGCCCCAAGGGGAATACGATACCAAATGACGCCTTCAGAAAGTCTTTTCTAAGTATCAGAGCTCCTCTCACATGCGACTGCATGCCATGCCTCTCAAAAACAAGTGCGCAACACCGGCGCGAAAATGAGGCTCTGCCTATGCTTTGGGAAAGCCCCTAAAGAATAAGGTGTCTAAAACAGTGCCTGCCGTTATTATTATATCAAAATACCCAGATAAAATGATTCCTCAAGGCTAAATATGTGTTAATAATCAATCGATTTAGCCCAAAAAAAGTCTACAGTCTTAATAAGCCCTTTTTGAAGCCCTTATTTACAATCGTAATAAACATGGCTTACCGGATCCCAGAGGGAAAATGACAGCTTCCAGCATTACATCGTCTTGTTAGAATGTGTCATACCTCAAGCAGCAAGAGACTGCTCACTGTTCCCCCAACTGAAGTTAATTGCTCTCAACAGTCCTGTGTGGAACAGCCATGGATTTTAGTGACGGTTGCTAAAATCATTTTCCTCATACAAACAGAAATCTTCATCTCTTTTCTGTTTCTGAGTAAATAGTACATACCAGCACTATTTCAAAATAACAAACTCTTGATTGAATAATAAAAACTACAGTTAAACACTAAAAAACTCTAAGCCATCTCCGTGGAGATGTTGCCTGTACAACGGCAAAGAGAATGACTGGGGTAGGCGGAGCCTAGGAGGGATCATGTGACCAGCTTTGCTGGGCTCTTTGCCATTTCCTGTTGGGGAGGAGAATATCCCACAAGTAAGGATGACGCCGTGGACCGGACACACCTATGTTGGAGAAATTATGATCTGTTACTTGTTGCGCTAAAGCTTCTAACCAAAAAGTTGAAGCTGCAGCAACATCCGCTAAAAATATAGCAGGTCTAAGAAGATTACCTGAACATAAGTAAGCTTTTCTTAGAAAAGATTCAATTTTCCTATCTAAAGGATCCTTAAATGAAGTACTATCTGCCATAGGAATAGTAGTACATTAGCAGGAGTAGAGACAGCCCCATAACCTTAGGGATTTTTGTCCCAAAAAACTCTAATCTGTCAGATGGCACAGGATATAATTTGCTTAAACGTCTAGAAGGAGTAAATAAATTACCCAAATTATTCCATTCCCTGGAAATTACTTCAGAAATAGCATCAGGGAGATAAAACACTTCTGGAATAACTACAGGAGATTTAAAAACCTTATTTAAACGTTTACATTTAGTATCAAGAGGACCAGAATCCTCTATTTCTAATGCAAATAACACTTCTTTAAGTAAAGAATGAATAAATTCCATCTTGAACAAATACAAAGATTTATCAGCATCAACCTCTGAGACAGAAACCTCTGAACCAGAAGAACCATTATCAGTATCAGAATGATGATGTTCATTTAAAAATTCATCTGAAAAAAAGAGAAGTTTTAAAAGACTTTTATGTATACTAGAAGGAGAAATAACAGACATAGCCTTCTTAATGGATTTAAAAAATAAAATCTCTTATGTTATCAGGAACACTCTGAAAATTAGATGTTGACGGACAGCAACAGGTAATGTAACAGTACTAAAGGAAATTTTATCTGCATTAATAAGTTTGACATGACATGCAATACAAATAACAGCTGGAGAAAACAGATACCAAAAGTTTATAGCAGACTTAGCTTGGTAGCTCCAGCACTGTGCAGTGATTTTCCTGTAGTATCTTCTGACTCAGTTGCAACGTGGAACATCTTGCAATATGTAAAAGAAAAAAACAACATATAAAGCAAAATTGATCAAATTCCTTAAATGACAGTTTCAGGAATGGGAAAAAAATGCCAGTGAACAAGCTTCTAGCAACCAGAAGCAATAAATAATGAGACTTAAATAATGTGGAGACAAAAATGACGCCCATATTTTTTAGCGCCAAAAAAAGACGCCCACATTATTTGGCGCCTAAATGCTTTTTGCGCCAAAAATGACGCCACATCCGGAACGCCGACATCTTTGACGCAAAATAACGTCAAAAAATGACGCAACTTCCGGCGACACGTATGACGCCGGAAACGGAAAAGAATTTTTGCGCCAAAAAAGTCCGCGCCAAGAATGACGCAATAAAATGAAGCATTTTCAGCCCCCGCGAGCCTAACAGCCCACAGGGAAAAAAGTCAAATTTTTGAGGTAAGAAAAAATATGATAATTCAATGCATAATCCCAAATATGAAACTGACTGTCTGGAAATAAGGAAAGTTGAACATTCTGAGTCAAGGCAAATAAATGTTTGAATACATATATTTAGAACTTTATAAATAAAGTGCCCAACCATAGCTTAGAGTGTCACAGAAAATAAGACTTACTTACCCCAGGACACTCATCTACATGTTTGTAGAAAGCCAAACCAGTACTGAAACGAGAATCAGTAGAGGAAATGGTAAATATAAGAGTATATCGTCGATCTGAAAAGGGAGGTAAGAGATGAATCTCTACGACCGATAACAGAGAACCTTATGAAATAGACCCCGTAGAAGGAGATCACTGCATTCAATAGGCAATACTCTCTTCACATCCCTCTGACATTCACTGCACGCTGAGAGGAAAACCGGGCTCCAACTTGCTGCGGAGCGCATATCAACGTAGAATCTAGCACAAACTTACTTCACCACCTCCCTTGGAGGCAAAGTTTGTAAAACTGATTTGTGGGTGTGGTGAGGGGTGTATTTATAGGCATTTTAAGGTTTGGGAAACTTTGCCCCTCCTGGTAGGAATGTATATCCCATACGTCACTAGCTCATGGACTCTTGTTAATTACATGAAAGAAAAGGGCCTTGTGACAGAAGGTCTGGTCTTAACGGAAGAGTCCACGGTTGGCAAGAGGCCATCCGGACAAGATCCGCATACCAAAACCTGTGAGGCCATGCCGGAGCTACCAGCAGAACAAACAAGCATTCCTTCAGAATCTTGGAGATTACTCTTGGAAGAAGAACTAGAGGCGGAAAGATATAGGCAGGATGATACTTCCAAGGAAGTGATAATGCATCCACTGCCTCCGCCTGAGGATCCCGGGATCTGGACAGATACCTGGGAAGTTTCTTGTTTAGATGGGACGCCATCAGATCTATTTCTGGAAGTTCCCACATTTGAACAATCTGAAGAAATACCTCTGGGTGAAGAGACCATTCGCCCGGATGCAACGTTTGGCGACTGAGATAATCCGCTTCCCAATTGTCTACACCTGGGATATGAACCGCAGAGATTAGACAGGAGCTGGATTCCGCCCAAACCAAAATTCGAGATACTTCTTTCATAGCCAGAGGACTGTGAGTCCCTCCTTGATGATTGATGTATGCCACAGTTGTGACATTGTCTGTCTGAAAACAAATGAACGATTCTCTCTTCAGAAGAGGCCAAAACTGAAGAGCTCTGAAAATTGCACGGAGTTCCAAAATATTGATCGGTAATCTCACCTCCTGAGATTCCCAAACTCCTTGTGCCGTCAGAGATCCCCACACAGCTCCCCAACCTGTGAGACTTGCATCTGTTGAAATTACAGTCCAGGTCGGAAGCACAAAAGAAGCCCCCTGAATTAAACGATGGTGATCTGTCCACCATGTTAGAGAGTGTCGAACAATCGGTTTTAAAGATATTAATTGAGATATCTTCGTGTAATCCTTGCACCATTGCTTCAGCATACAGAGCTGAAGAGGTCGCATGTGAAAACGAGCAAAGGGGATCGCGTCCGATGCAGCAGTCATAAGACCTAGAATTTCCATGCATAAGGCTACCGAAGGGAATGATTGTGACTGAAGGTTTCGACAAGCTGTAATCAACTTTAGACGTCTCTTGTCTGTTAAAGACAGAGTCATGGACACTGAATCCATCTGGAAACCCAGAAAGGTTACCCTTGTCTGAGGAATCAAAGAACTTTTTGGTAAATTGATCCTCCAACTATGATCTTGAAGAAACAACACAAGTCGATTCGTATGAGATTCTGCTAAATGTAAAGACTGAGCAAGTACCAAGATATCGTCCAAATAAGGAAATACCACAATACCCTGTTCTCTGATTACAGACAGCAGGGCACCGAGAACCTTTGTAAAAATTCTTGGAGCTGTAGCTAGGCCAAACGGCAGAGCCACAAACTGGTAATGCTTGTCCAGAAACGAGAATCTCAGGAACTGATAATGATCTGGATGAATCGGAATATGCAGATATGCATCCTGTAAATCTATTGTGGACATATAATTCCCTTGCTGAACAAAAGGTAAGATAGTCCTTACAGTTACCATCTTGAACGTTGGTATCCTTACATAACGATTCAATATTTTTAGATCCAGAACTGGTCTGAAAGAATTCTCCTTCTTTGGTACAATGAAGAGATTTGAATAAAACCCCATCCCCTGTTCCGGAACTGGCATAATTACTCCAGTCAACTCTAGATCTGAAACACATTTCAGAAATGCTTGAGCTTTTACTGGATTTACTGGGACACGGGAAAGAAAAAATCTCTTTGCAGGAGGTCTCAACTTGAAACCAATTCTGTACCCTTCTGAAACAATGCTCTGAATCCAAAGATTGAACAGAATTGATCCAAATTTCCTTGAAAAAAACGTAACCTGCCCCCTACCAGCTGAGCTGGAATGAGGGCCGCACCTTCATGTGGACTTAGAAGCAGGCTTTGCCTTTCTAGCTGGCTTGGATTTATTCCAGACTGGAGATGGTCTCCAAACTGAAACTGCTCCTGAGGATGAAGGATCAGGCTTTTGTTCTTTGTTGAAACGAAAGGAACGAAAACGATTATTAGCCCTGTTTTTACCTTTAGATTTTTTATCCTGTGGTAAAAAAGTTCCTTCCCACCAGTAACAGTTGAAATAATGGAATCCAACTGAGAACCAAATAATTTGTTACCCTGGAAAGAAATGGAAAGTAAAGTTGATTTAGAAGCCATATCAGCATTCCAAGTTTTAAGCCATAAAGCTCTTCTAGCTAAAATAGCTAGAGACATAAACCTGACATCAACTCTGATAATATCAAAAATGGCATCACAGATAAAATTATTAGCATGCTGAAGAAGAATAATAATATCATGAGAATCACGATGTGTTACTTGTTGCGCTAAAGTTTCCAACCAAAAAGTTGAAGCTGCAGCAACATCAGCCAAAGATATAGCAGGTCTAAGAAGATTACCTGAACACAGATAAGCTTTTCTTAGAAAGGACTCAATTTTCCTATCTAGAGGATCCTTAAACTTAGTACCATCTGACGTAGGAATAGTAGTACGTTTAGCAAGGGTAGAAATAGCCCCATCAACTTTAGGGATCTTGTCCCAAAATTCTAATCTGTCAGACGGCACAGGATATAATTGCTTAAAACGTTTAGAAGGAGTAAATGAATTACCCAAATTATCCCATTCTTTGGAAAGAATGCAGAAATGCAGAAATAGCATTAGGAACAGGAAAAACTTCTGGAATAACCACAGGAGCTTTAAATACCTTATCTAAACGTTTAGAATTAGTATCAAGAGGACCAGAATCCTCTATTTCTAAAGCAATTAGTACTTCTTTAAGTAAAGAACGAATAAATTCCATTTTAAATAAATATGAAGATTTATCAGCATCAACCTCTGAGACAGAATCCTCTGAACCAGAGGAATCATCAGAATCAGAATGATGATGTTCAGTTAAAAATTCATCTGTAGGGAGAGAAGTTTTAAAAGATTTTTTACGTTTACTAGAAGGAGAAATAACAGACATAGCCTTCTTTATGGATTCAGAAACAAAATCTCTTATATTATCAGGAACATTCTGCACCTTAGATGTTGAGGGAACTGCAACAGGCAATGGTACTTACTAAAGGAAATATTATCTGCTTTAACAAGTTTGTCATGACAATCAATACAAACAGCTGGAGGAATAGCTACCAAAAGTTTACAGCAGATACACTTAGCTTTGGTAGATTCAGCACTTGACAGCGATTTTCCTGTAGTATCTTCTGACTCAGATGCAACGTGAGACATCTTGCAATATGTAAGAGAAAAAACAACATATATAAAGCAAAATTGATCAAATTCCTTAAATGACAGTTTCAGGAATGGGAAAAAATGCCAAAGAACAAGCTTCTAGCAACCAGAAGCAATAAAAAATGAGACTTAAATAATGTGGAGACAAAAGTGACGCCCATATTTTTTCGCGCCAAATAAGACGCCCACATTATTTGGCGCCTAAATGCTTTTTGGCGCCAAAAATGACGCCACATCCGGAACGCCGACATTTTTGGCGCAAAATAACGTAAAAAAATTACGCAACTTCCGGCGACACGTATGACGCCGGAAACGGAAATAGAATTTTTGCGCCAAAAAAGTCAGCGCCAAGAATGACGCAATAAAATGAAGCATTTTCAGCCCCCGCGAGCCTAACAGCCCACAGGGAAAAAGTCAAATTTTAAGGTAAGAAAAATGTTAAATTAAAATGCATTATCCCAAATATGAAACTGACTGTCTGAAAATAAGGAAAGTTGAACATTCTGAGTCAAGGCAAATAAATGTTTGAATACATATATTTAGAACTTTATAAACAAAGTGCCCAACCATAGCTAGGAGTGTCACAGAAAATAAGACTTACTTACCCCAGGACACTCATCTACATATAGCAGATAGCCAAACCAGTACTGAAACGAGAATCAGCAGAGGTAATGGTATATATAAGAGTATATCGTCGATCTGAAAAGGGAGGTAAGAGATGAATCTCTACGACCGATAACAGAGAACCTATGAAATAGACCCCTTAGAAGGAGATCACTGCATTCAAATAGGCAATACTCTCCTCACATCCCTCTGACATTCACTGCACGCTGAGAGGAAAACCGGGCTCCAACTTGCTGCGGAGCGCATATCAACGTAGAATCTAGCACAAACTTACTTCACCACCTCCATCGGAGGCAAAGTTTGTAAAACTGAATTGTGGGTGTGGTGAGGGGTGTATTTATAGGCATTTTGAGGTTTGGGAAACTTTGACCCTCCTGGTAGGAATGTATATCCCATACGTCACTAGCTCATGGACTCTTGCTAATTACATGAAAGAAATCTTTCTTTCTGTAGGGGTCCCTCCTCACCCTCCTGATCCCCCCAAAGCCCCCTTACCCCCCCCTCCCATATTTGTTACTCTCAGCCAGTCTGCCAGTAACAAATAACTTTTTTTTATATGTTTACTTGTTTATTAATTTCTTTCCCATCCCCCCTCCAAGATTCCTTTTCTTTCATGTAATTGGCAAGAGTCCATGAGCTAGTGACGTATGGGATATACAATCCTACCAGGAAGGGCAAAGTTTCCCAAACCTCAAAATGCCTATAAATACACCCCTCACCACACCCACAATTCAGTTTTACAAACTTTGCCTCCTATGGAGGTGGAAATGATATCTCTGAATGTCATTTGTAATAGTTGTCATGATAAACTTTTACATGCAGAGAATGTATCCATCAGTAATAGTACATTGCCAGTTGCAGTTCCTTCAACTTCTAATGTACATGATATACCTATGAATTTTAAAGAATTTGTTACTGGTTCTATTCAGAAGGCTTTGTCTGCATTTCCGCCTTCTAATAAACGTAAAAGGTCTTTTAAAACTTCTCATAAAGTTGATGAAATTTCAAATGACCGACAACATAATGATTTATCCTCCTCTGATGAGGATCTATCTGATTCAGAAGATCCTTCCTCAGATATTGACACTGACAAATCTACTTATTTATTTAAAATAGAGTATATTCGTTCTTTGTTAAAAGAAGTGTTAATTACTTTGGATATTGAGGAAGCCAGTCCTCCTGATGTTAAGACTAGTAAACGTTTAAATGCTGTTTTTAAACATCCTGTGGTTACTCCAGAGGTTTTTCCTATTCCTGATGCTATTTCGGATATGATTTTTAAGGAATGGAATAAGCCAGGTACTCCTTTTATTCCTTCTTCAAGGTTTAAAAAATGGTATCGTTTACCAGCAATTTCTATAGAGTTTTGTGAAAAGATCCCCAAAGTTGATGGGGCTATTTCTACTCTTGCTAGATGTACCACTATTCCTATGGAAGATAGTACTTCTTTTAAAGACCCTTTAGATAGGAAACTTGAATCTTATCTAAGGAAAGCCTATTTATATTCAGGTCATCTTCTTAGGCCTGCAATTTCTTTGGCGGATGTTGCGGCTGCATCAACTTTTTGGTTGGAGAATTTAGCGCAACAAGAATTAGATTCTGACATATCTAGCATTGTTCGCTTACTGCAACATGCTAATCATTTTATTTGTGATGCCATTTTTGATATTATCAAAATTGATGTTAGATCCATGTCTATAGCTATTTTAGCTAGAAGAGCTTTGTGGCTTAAATCTTGGAATGCTGATATGACATCTAAGTCTAGATTATTATTTCTTTCTTTCCAAGGTAATAATTAATTTGGTTTTCAGTTGGATTCTATTATTTCAACTGTTACTGGGGGAAAGGGAGTTTTTCTGCCTCAGGATAAAAAACCTAAGGGTAAATCTAAGGCTTCTAACCGTTTTCGTTCCTTTCGTCAAAATAAGGAACAAATATCTAATCCTTCCCCCAAGGAATCTGTTTCCAATTGTAAGCCTTCCACAAATTGGAATAAATCCAAGCCTTTTAAAAAAAACAAAGTTAGCCCCTAAGTCCGCATGAAGGTGCGGCCCTCATTCCAGCTCAGCTGGTAGGGGGCAGATTAAGGTTTTTCAAGGATATTTGGATAAATTCTGTCCAAAATCAATGGATTCAGAGCACTGTCTCTCAAGGGTATCGAATAGGATTCAGAGTAAGACCTCCTGTGAGAAGATTTTTTCTCTCACGTATCCCAGCAAATCCAGTAAAAGCTCAGGCTTTCCTGAAGTGTGTTTCAGACCTGGAGTCTTCAGGGGTAATCATGCCAGTTCCTTTTCAGGAACAAGGTCTGGGGATTTATTCAAATTGTCCCAAAGAAGGAAAATTCATTCAGACCAGTTCTGGATCTGAAAATTTTGAATCGTTATGTAAGAGTACCAACTTTCAAGATGGTGACTATAAGGACTATTCTGCCTTTTGTTCAGCAAGGACATTATATGTCTACAATAGACTTGCAGGATGCATACCTTCATATTCCGATTCATCCAGAACATTATCGGTTCCTGAGATTCTCTTTTCTAGACAAGCATTACCAATTTGTTGCTCTTCCATTTGGCCTAGCAACAGCTTTAAAAATCTTTTCAAAGGTTCTAGGTGCCCTACTCTCTGTAATCAGAGAGCAGGGTATTGCGGTGTTTCCTTATTTGGACGATATTGTGGTACTAGCTCAGTCTTTACGTTCTGCAGAATCTTACACAAATCAACTAGTGTTGTTTCTTCAAAGACATGGTTGGAGGATCAATTTACCAAAAAGTTTCTTGTTTCCTCAGACAAGGGTCACCTTTTTAAGTTTCCAGATAGATTGTGTCCATGACTCTGTCTCTAACAGACAAGAGACTTTTGAAATTGGTTGCAGCCTGTCGGCACCTTCAGTCTCAGTCATTCCCTTCAGTGGCTATGTGCATGGAAGTTTTAGGCCTCATGACTGCAGCATCGGACGCAATTCCTTTTGCTCGTTTTCACGAGACCTCTCCCGCTTTGTATGCTGAATCAATGGTGCAGGGATTATACAAAGATATCACAATTAATATCCTTAAATCCCAATGTTCGACACTCTCTGACGTGGTGGTTAAGTCACCAGCGTTTAGTTCAAGGGGCTTCCTTTGTTCGGCCAACCTGGACTGTGATCACTACCAAGTCTTTCAGGTTGGGAGCTGTTTGGGGATCTCTGACAGCGCAAGGGGTTTGGAAATCTCAAGAGGCGATATTACCAATCAATATTTTAGAACTCCGTGCAATTCTCAGAGCTCTTCAGTTTTGGCCTCTGTTGAAGAGAGAACCGTTCATTTGCTTTCAGACAGACAATATCACAACTGTGGCATATGTCAATCATCAGGGTGGGACTCACAGTCCCCAGGCTATGAAAGAAGTATCTTGGATACTTGCTTGGGCAGAATCCAGCTCCTGTCTAATCTCTGGGGTGCATATCCCAGGTGTAGACAATTGGGAGGCGGATTATCTCAGCCGTCAGACTTTACATCCAGGGGAGTGGTCCCTCCATCCAGATGTGTTTTCTCAGATTGTTCAGATGTGGGGTCTTCCAGAGATAGATCTGATGGCCTCTCATCTAAACAAGAAACTTCCCAGATACCTGTCCAGGGATGTTCAGGCGGAAGCAGTGGATGCGCTGACACTTCCTTGGTGTTATCATCTTGCTTACATTTTCCCACCTCTAGCTCTTCTTCCAAGTGTGATCTCCAAAATCATCATGGAACAATCGTTTGTGTTACTGGTTGCTCCAGCATGGCCACACAGGTTTTGGTATGCGGATCTTGTTCGGATGTCCAGTTGCCAACCTTGGCCACTTCCGTTAAGGCCGGACCTACTGTCTCAAGGTCCGTTTTTCCATCAGGATCTCAAATCATTAAATTTGAAGGTATGGAAATTGAACGCTTAGTGCTAAGTCATAGAGGTTTCTCTGACTCAGTGATTAATACTATGTTACAAGCTCGTAAATCTGTTTCTAGAAAGATTATCGAGTTTGGAAGACCTACATTTCATGGTGTTCTTCTTATAAATTCTCTTGGCATTCTTTTAGAATCCCTAGAATTTTACAATTTCTTCAGGATGGTTTGGATAAGGGTTTGTCTGCAAGTTCCTTGAAGGGACAAATCTCTGCTCTGTCTTATTTCACAGAAAGATTGCTAAACTTCCTGATATTCACTGTTTTGTACAGGCTTTAGTTCCTATTACGCCCGTCGTTAAATCAATTTCTCCTCCTTGGAGTCTTAATTTGGTTTTGAAGGCGTTACAGGCTCCTCCATTTGAGCCTATGCATTCTTTGGACATTAAACTTCTTTCTTGGAAAGCGTTGTTCCTTTTAGCTATCTCTTCCGCTAGAAGAGTTTCTGAGCTATCTGCTTTTTCTTGTGAATCTCTTTTTATGATTTTTCATCAGGATAAGGCGGTTTTGCGGACTTCATTTAAATTTTTACCTAAAGTTGTGAATTCTAACAACATAAGTAGAGACATTGTTGTCCCTTCCTTGTGTCCTTATCCTAAGAATTCTTTGGAAAGATCCTTACATTCTTTGGATGTGGTGAGAGCTTTGAAATATTATGTTGAAGCTACTAAAGATTTCAGGAAGACTTCTAGTCTATTATATTTTGGTATTATATATATATATATTCTGGTCCTAGGAAAGGACAGAAGGCTTCTGCTATTTCCTTGGCTTCTTGGTTAAAGCTTTTGATTCTTCAAGCTTATTTGGAGTCGGGTCAGACCCCGCCTCAGAGAATTACAGCTCATTCTACTAGATCAGTCTCCACTTCGTGGGCTTTTAAGAATGAAGCTTCAGTTGATCAGATTTGCAAAGCGGCAAATTGGTCCTCTTTGCATACATTTACTAAATTCTACCGTTTTTATGTATTTGCTTCTTCAGAAGCAGTTTTTGGTAGAAAAGTTCTTCAGGCAGCTGTTTTAGTCTGATTCTTCTGCTGATGTTTTAAGTTTTTCCTGTCATTAAAGAATAAACTTATGATTTGGGTTGTGGATTATTTTTTCAGCGGAAAATGGCTGTTTTTTATTTTATCCCTCCCTCTCTAGTGACTCTTGCGTGGAGTTCCACATCTTGGGTATTGATATCCCATACGTCACTAGCTCATGGACTCTTGCCAATTACATGAAAGAAAATCTAATTTATGTAAGAATTTACCTGATAAATTCATTTCTTTCATATTGGCAAGAGTCCACGAGGCCCACCCTTTTTTATGGTGGTTATGATTTTTTGTATAAAGCACAATTATTTCAAAATTCCTTTGTTGATGCTTTTTACTCCTTTCTTTATCACCCCACTACTTGGCTATTCGTTAAACTGAATTGTGGGTGTGGTGAGGGGTGTATTTATAGGCATTTTTAGGTTTGGGAAACTTTACCACTAATGGTAGGATTGTATATCCCATACGTCACTAGCTCATGGACTCTTGCCAATATGAAAGAAATGAATTTATCAGGTAAATTCTTACATAAATTATGTTTTTTCCCGCCTGTAGCGTAGGGTCCCCCTCCAGACGATCATGTTCCATAGTGTAAGGCCCCATCCCTCCCTCTGCCTGGCTTAATATTTTTCCTGCAGCCTAGTGAACCCCACCCCTCACGCTGCCCTCCTCACTGGGCCAATACACCCACCTCCCTCCCTCATTAACTTCCAGCGCTCCCACTTGTGACTAACGATGATCATTACAGAGTGTGACACAGACAGTGTAACTCTCTGTAATGATCTGGCCTCATATGGTAAAGGAGCACGATCATATACGTACGTACATACATTCACACATAAATTATATATATTATTATTCTACCACTGATTATTCTACCATTCAGAAATTGTAATTCAATATGAGGAGTAACAAGACAAGGCCCTCTACCTGGGACTGCAGACAGATAGAGCGATGCAACCATCAACACTCTTGTGCTTAGATTTTAAAAGTTACAAGGAAACTAATTCAGCTAAGGAAAAAAAAAACATGAACATGAATTACAATGGGCTTTTCAGGGTTGTATTCATTGACTCGTTTGCAATATCCTAGCCTATGAAATTAAGTATTTTAAAACATATTTTAAAGGGACAGTATACACGAATATTCATATAAGAATATGCACAGATACTGAGCTAAACATACAGTATAAAACCTTTTAAAAACTTACTTAGAAGCTCCCAGTTTAGCACTGTTGATGAGGTTAGGCGGGGAAACATAGCGAAAGAGGCTGGGGAAAAAAGTAAATTTATGCTTACCTGATAAATTGATTTCTTCTATGATACGACGAGTCCACGGATTCATCCTTTACTTGTGGGATATTATCCTCCTGCTAACAGGAAGTGGCAAAGAGCACCACAGCAGAGCTGTCTATATAGCTCCTCCCTTGACTCCACCCCCCAGTAATTCGACCGAAGGTATAGGAATTAAAAGGAGAAACTAAAAGGTGCAGAGGTGACTGAAGTTTTAAATAAAAAAATAGAATCTGTCTTAAATTGACAGGGCGGGCCGTGGACTCGTATCATAGAAGAAATCAATTTATCAGGTAAGCATAAATTTACTTTTCTTCTATAAGATACGACGAGTCCACGGATTCATCTTTTACTTGTGGGATACAATACCAAAGCTACAGGACACGGATGAACGGGAGGGACAAGACAGATGCCTAAACAGAAGGCACCACTGCTTGAAGAACTTTTCTTCCAAAAATAGCCTCCGAAGAAGCAAAAGTATCAAATTTGTAAAATTTGTAAAATGTATGAAGTGAAGACCAATTCGCAGCCTTACAAATCTGTTCAACAGAAGCATCGTTTTTAAAAGCCCATGTGGAGGCCACCGCTCTAGTAGAGTGAGCTGTAATCCTTTCAGGAGGCTGCTGTCCAGCAGTCTCGTAAGCCAAACGGATGATGCTTTTCAGCCAATAAGAGAGGTAGCCCTAGCCTTTTGACCTCTACGTTTTCCAAAATAGACAACAAACAGAGAAGATGTTTGACGGAAATCTTTGGTCGCTTGCAAGTAAAACTTCAAAGCACGAACCACGTCCAAGTTGTGTAACAGACGCTCCTTCTTAGAGGAAGGATTAGGACACAGAGAGGGAACAACAATTTCCTGATTAATATTCTTATTAGTAACAACCTTAGGAAGGAATCCAGGTTTGGTACGCAAAACCACCTTATCTGAATGGAAAACAAGATAAGGCGAGTCGCATTGCAATGCAGATAGTTCAGATACTCTTCGAGCCGAAGAGATAGCAACTAAAAACAGAACTTTCCAAGATAGAAGCTTAATATCTATGGAATGCATAGGTTCAAACGGAACCCCTTGAAGAACTTTAAGAACTAAATTCAAACTCCATGGCAAAGCAACAGGTTTAAACACAGGCTTAATTCTAACCAAAGCCTTACAAAACAACTGAACATCTGGAACATCTGCCAGACGCTTGTGCAGTAAAATTGATAAAGCAGATATCTGTCCCTTTAAGGAACTAGCTGATAACCCCTTCTCCAATCCTTCTTGAAGAAAGGACAAAATCCTAGGAATCCTGATCTTACTCCATGAGTAGCCTTTGGATTCGCACCAATAAAGATATTTACGCCATATCTTATGGTAAATTTTCCTAGTGACAGGCTTTCGAGCCTGAATCAAGGTATCTATGACCGACTCAGAGAATCCCTGCTTGGATAAAATCAAGCGTTCAATCTCCAAGCAGTCAGCCGCAGAGAAACTAGATTTGGATGCTGGAATGGACCTTGAATGAGAAGGTCCTGTCTCAGTGGCAGTGTCCATGGTGGCAGAGATGACATTTCCACCAGGTCTGCATACCAAGTCCTGCGTGGCCACGCAGGTGCTATCAAAATCACTGAAGCCCTCTCCTGTTTGATTCTGGCAATCAGACGAGGAAGGAGAGGAAACGGTGGAAACACATAAGCCAGGTTGAACGACCAAGGTACTGCTAGAGCATCTATCAGTAATGCTTGGGGATCCCTTGATCTGGACCCGTAACAAGGAAGTTTGGCATTCTGACGAGATGCCATCAGATCCACTTCTGGTGTGCCCCATTGATGAATCAATTGTGCAAACACCTCCAGATAGAGCTACCACTCTCCCGGATGAAAAGTCTGACAACTTAGAAAATCTGCTTCCCAGTTCTCCACTCCTGGGATATAGATTGCTGATAGATGGCAAGAGAGTCTCTGCCCATCTAATTATTTTGGAAACCTCTATCATCGCTAGAGAACTCTTTGTTCCCCCTTGATGATTGAATATGCTACAGTTGTGATATTGTCCGACTGGAATCTTATGAATTTGGCCGAAGCCAGCTGAGGCCACGCCTGCAGTGCGTTGAATATCGCTCTCAGTTCTAGAATATTTATTGGAAGGAGAGCCTCCTCCTGAGTCCATACACCCTGTGCCTTCAGGGAATTGCAGACTGCACCCCAGCCCAATAGGCTGGCGTCCGTCGTCACTTTGACCCATGCTGGCCTGCAGAAACACATTCACTGGGACAGATGATCCTGTGACAACCACCAAAGAAGAGAGTCTCTGGTCTCTTGATCCAGATTTATCCGAGGAGATAAATTTGCATAGTCCCCATTCCACTGTCTGAGCATGCATAGTTGCAGTGGTCTGAGATGCAAGCGAGCAAACGGAACTATGTCCATTGCCGCTACCATTAGTCCAATTACGTTCATACACTGAGCCACTGACGGCTGAGGAATGGAATGAAGTGCTCGGCAGGTGGTTAAGATCTTTGAATTTCTGACCTCCGTCAGAAAATTTTTCATGTCTACCGAGTCTATTAGAGGTCCCAGGAATGGAACTCTTGTGAGAGGAATAAGAACTCTTCTTTATGTTCACCTTCCACCCGTGAGATCTTAGAAAAGCCAACACGATGTCAGTGTGAGATTTGGCTAGTTGGTAAGTTGACGCCTGAATTAATTAATTTGGCCTTAGAACTGCCAAAAGGGACCCTAGCACCTTTGTGAAAATTATTCTGTTTGGCCCTCATTCTATTTGTCTTATCCTGAGGATGGGCATGGCCTTTTCCTCCAGTGATGTCGGAAATGATCTCCTTCAGTTCAGGCCCGAATAGGGTCTTACCCTTAAAAGGAATAGCTAATAGCTTAGATTTTGATGACACATCAACAGACCAGGACTTAAGCCATAACGCTCTACGCACCAAAATGGTAAAACCTGAATTCT
>NW_026512617.1:0-59365 GCF_027579735.1 Bombina bombina
TTGAGGCTGGCCGCTTGCGTAAGCAACTCTGGTATCGAGAGTTGAAGCTGCGTTAAATATGCTTTACGCTCCTTTTTTGGAGCCTAACGCAGCCTTTATGTGGACTCTCAATACCAGAGTTATTTTTATGGTGCGGCCAGAAAAAAAGCCAGCGTTAGATTTTCGGGTTGTTACCGACAAAACTCTAAATCTAGCCGTAAGAAAATAAAAATATTGACAACTTCATAAGCTTTAATATAGTGATACATAACAGGAAGACAACATAATTAAAGGGACAGTCCTACACCAGAATTGTTATTGTTTTAAAAGATAGATAATCCCTTTATTACCCATTCCCCAGTTTTGCATAACCAACACAGTTGGTTATACTTTTTAACCTCTGTGTTTATCTTGTATCTAAGCCTGTGCAAACTGTCCCTTTATTTCAGTTCTTTTGACAGACGTGCAGTTTAGCCAATCACTGCCTGCTCCCAGATAACTTCACGTGCATGAGCACAGTGTTAGCTATATGAAATACTGTGAACTAACACCCTCTAGTGGTGAAAAACTGTTCAAATGCATTCAGAAAAGAGGTGGCCTTCGAGGTCTAAGAAATTAGCATATGAACCTCCTAGATTAAGCTTTCAACTAAGAATACCAAGAGAACAAAGCAAAATTGGTGATAAAAGTAAATTGGAAAATTGTTTAAAATTACATGCTCTATCTGAATCATGAAAGTTTATTTTGGCCTAGACTGCCTTTAAGTAGGGCAATCTTGTCTTTTAAAATCCCAGATACCGAGTCAAGGATAAGGTGAAAAATCCCAGCCATTCCTCAAGAATGCTGTCAACCTCTTTCCACGTGTGCAAAATTGCCAAATCAAATGACCCATTATCCTGCAAGTCTACTTTAACATAAAAAACCAGACTTGAATAGTTAACAATTACATGAATTTACAGATACCATTGGCAAACATGTTCCCTCAGTGTTGTGCTTGTATTTTTTGTTTTTCTGCAGGTCTAGTGGTTTGCATTTGAAGTGTGAGATATCTATGTGTTGGGCTAATTTACACAGAAATACATGTTTATGTCAGGAATGCAATTGCTAGAAAAGATAGGTGAAATGAGTCATAAATAATTTCAAACATGATATCACCTGAATAATGAAACCCCTTGGCAGCATAATGGCTTGGATTGCAAGTTGTGCGTTAAATCCGTTGCGAGCACACCACGTGCAATGCGGCTGTAACGCTATTTCCATTGCGTCGCCATTACAAGTTTAAATCAAACTTCTTCTTGTGTTCTTTATGCTACGATAAGCCGCATACCGCACACAAACCATGTTCTGACTTGGCGTGCTCATGCACTTATTCCACCATAGAGATCAATGGAGAAAAAATGTTGGGAAAAAACCTAAGACCCTGCGCTCGCGAAATCGCCATCGCAGTTTCGCATTCCCGATTGAAGTCTATGGAGAAAATAAATTTATCAAAAAACCTAACACCCTAACATAACCCCTAGTCTAATAACCCTTAAACCCCCATCCCCCCACATTGCCAACACTAAATAAACCTATTAACCCTTAAACCACTGTCCCCCCACATTGCCAACACTAAATAAACCTACTAACCCCCAAAACCGCCATTACCACAAATCGCCAACACTAAAAAAAAACTTTAACCCCTAAACCGCCATCCCCACACATCGCAAACACTAATTAACCTATTAACTCCTAAACCACCATCCCACCACATCGGCAACACAAAATAAACCAAATAACCCCTAAACAGCCTTCCCCCCACATCGGCAACACTAAATAAACCTATTAACCCATAAACTTCCGTCCCCCCTTATTGCAAATACCTAAATTAAACTATCAACTCCTAAACCTAATACCCCCTAACTTTAACAAAATTGAAATACACCTAAATTAAAGTTACAATATACTAACTTAAAATAAATAAAAACTTACCTGGGAAACAAAATTAAAACCTAAGCTTAAACTAAAAACAAACTTAACATTACTTTTTTTTACAAAATAACCAAAAAATAAAAAATACCTAACATTACTAAAAATAATAAAACCTATCATTACCAAATAAAAACAAACAAACTACCATTACAAAAAAATAAACACTAAAATTACAAAAAAAATATCCAAAATGATAAAACATTATTCCTGTTCTTACCTCCGCCCCCCAAAAAAAACACGCCCACAAAAAATAAACCCCCCTAATCTAAAAATAAACTACCAATGGCCTTTAAAAGCGCTTTTTGCAGGGCATTGTCCCAAAGCTTACAGCTCTTTAACCTTAAAAAAAAACCAAATTACCACAAACATTACAACCCCCCAATCCCCAAAATTAAAAAAAACCTAACTAAAAAAAAACCTAATATAACCATTGCCCCAAAAAGGGCATTTGGATGTGCATTGCCCTTTTAAAGGGCATTCAGCTCTTTTTTAGCCCCCCCCCCCAAAAAATCCCTAATTAAAAAAAAAAAACACCCTAAAAATAAAAAACAACAACACTAATCCCCAAATTGGTACTCACCAATGATGAACGGCAGTGATCCATCTTCATCCCAGCAACAAAACATCTTCATCCATCGGCGGAGCATCTTCTACAATCTTCATCCATCCCGCGGTCCATCTTCTATCTTCAATCCCGGTGGTGAAGTCCTCTGGCGAAGTGATCTGCGACGTCAGTCCTCCTCTTCAGAGCATCACCAAGGAGCTCCTCTTCATGTGGTCCCTAGCCGCACACTGAAGATTGAATGCAAGGTACTCCTTTTATATGGGGGTATCCTTGCATTCCTATTAATTGACAAATTCAAATCAAATTCAAATATCTGTGTCACTATGTATAACGTTCATCTTGCTGGTCCTGGCGGGAGGTATGGGAGGGAATCTGGGAAGTGGGTGGGCGGCCCCCAGCAGCAGAGGGGGAGGGAGTGTGAGGGCCCTATGCTACAGAAAATAAAAATAAAGAGACAGGGGAGGGATGGGGCAGCTACACTACAGGAAAAAGGGGGGTCAAGGGTGGAAGATCCTTAACTAAGGATTGTGAGAGGTGGGGAGGTGGGGAGGACCACTACACTACAGAAAATAAAAGAATAATAATATTTTTTTTTAGATTAGTGCTGCAGAATCTGTTGGCACTCTACAAATAAATGATAATAAAGGAATTCATAGGTACTAGCAGACAGCTGCCAGTACCTAAGATGGTGAATAATAGAGGGGGAGGGTTAGAGAGTTGGTTTGGGAGGGATCAATGAGTTTGGAGGGTAAGGGGGGATCCCACACTGCAGCAAAAAAAAAACTATTTGGAAAAAAAAATGCCTAAAATGTTCATTCTGGCAGACTGTCTGCCAGTACCTAAGATGGTGGTGATCAGTGGGGGGGGTGAGGGGGAGGGAAGAGAGATGTTTGAGAGCATGGGTAGGAAGTGTCAGGTGGGAGGTTAATCTCTACACTAAAGCTCAAATTAACCTTACAAGCTACCTAATTAACCCCTTCACTGCCAGAAATAATAGAAGTGTGGTGCACCCAGCTGCAATTAGCGGCCTTTTAAATACCAAAAAGCAATGGCAAAGCCAAATATGTCTGCTATTTCTAAACAAAGGGGATCCCAGAGAAGCTTTAACAACCATTTTGCCATGATTACAAAATATCAAGTGTAGACTAAGCACCTGGAGACAATGGCACCTATAGCTCTGAACAAAGGCTACCTAGCCAACCTAGGGGTAAATAGAATTGAAGGGTTGTGTTCAGAGCGCCTCAAGATGGGCAAGGTGACTAAGCGTCTTACTATAAGTATTACCATAACTGGGTAATACCTATAAGGTAACTTGGATAAATCCTAGGTCAGAAGTGTCTCGTGGAAATGGCGATGTATTAAGTCGTGAATGGTCAAGTAATGTAAAATGCAAATGGTATAAAAATGCATATAATTTATTAAAAAAAGGTTAAAATTGTGGATCCACAATGTACAATTTAAAGCAATATCTTATAAAACCAAGCGTAATAGTAAGCTGATGGTGATAATAATGTAGTTAACAAGCTAATAATGGATATACATCTCTAAGTGCCTCACAGCTATTGATGAGTGCTACCTGGTTCCCTGTCCTTTTATGGGCAGTGGAGTCGTGTATGAGTGGGAGGAGTCTGTTGTGTTGATAACGTGCACAAAGAAAGTGTACAAATAAATGAACAGGTGGTTAATCTATTACAGATAAAAAAACAAAAATCAATACAAAAATATGTATTCAAATTCAACCGTGAGTCCTATGTGTTTCCAAAAAATAAAAACAAAACTGCATGTGCAAAAATTGGAAATGATAGCAAAAATATATGTAAAATGAAAAAAGTAAAAATGAGAAAAAGTGAGAAAAAGTGTAGTAAATAGTAAAGGAAAAAAGTCAAACTTGTTTCCTGGTGGTGAGAATCCTTGCTGTGGAGTAGTGAGAGGTCTTTATGCTGGGTCCTAAAGGTCTCTCAGTTCTCTCAATAAGTCTTTTAAGTGTCCGGTGAAAATGGAAAAAATAATAGTGTAGATCGTACAAAACCTTGTTTAAGAATGAAAATATGCTTACCATGCATTACGGCCTCCTCTAAGGCCTTTATCAAGACTCTTGAATTTGAATACAGATTTTTGTATTGATTTTTGTTTTGTTTTGTTTTTTTTTATCTGTAATAGATTAACCACCTGTTCATTTATTTGTACACTTTTTTGTACCACGTTATCAACACAACAGACTCCTCCCACTCATACACGACTCCACTGTCCATAAAAGAACAGGGGAACCAGGTAGCGCTCATCAATAGCTGTGAGGCACTTAGAGATGTATATCCATTATTAGCTTGTTAACTACATTATTATCACCATCAACTTACTATTACGCTTGGTTTTATAAGATATCGTTTTAAATTGTACATTGTGGATCCACGATTTTATCCTTTTTGTAATAAATTATATGCATTTTACACCAATTGCATTTTACATTACTTGACCATTCACAACTTAATACATCACTATTTCCATGAGACACTTCTGACCTAGGATTTATCCAAGTTACCTTATAGGTATTACCTAGTTGTGGTAATACTTATAGTAAGACACTTAGTCACCTTGCCCATCTTGAGGCGCTCTGAACACAACCCTTCAATTCATTTTGCCATGATTACACAAGTAGTATGTAAATAATTTCAGTGAGAAACCCAAAGTTTGTGAAAAAATAACTATTTTATTATTTGATCAAATTTGGCAGTAAAATGGGGGCATGCAATATACCAGAATTAGCCTAGATCAATACCTTGGGTTGTCTACTAAAATATATATAGTTTTGACAGGTAAATAAAATAAATCAAGGCTCTATTTCTGTTTAAAAGAAATGATTGCAAAAATGAAAAAAAAATGATCAGGTATTTTGGGCAAGTTTTTCTCTAAAAGTCCCTGTAGTGAAGGGGTTAACCTTGTGCTTATGTCACATTTCCTATGTACTACAACGTTTCTAATACATTTACTTTTTTATTTTTTGGGGGGGAAAACTATCACGTCACTGAGGAATTAGCCAAAGTCAAACGTGTTTAGTCAATGTAAAAAAGAAAATGCTTTTCTATTTAATCAGTAACTCAAACAGCACTGTCTAGTTTAATTTATTATTCTGAAAACTGATGTCACCAAGCTTTGTAGACAATCTGAAACCTAGATAGCACTAGTGTAAATATTTTATTCTGTGGCATCCTGTGCTACCACTGTACTATGTTTATTTAAAAGGTGTTTCACTATTTGCCACCCAAACATACAACACATGCAATGTATTTAAAAAATAAAAAAGCTTTCACAATCAGTATGCATTTTATTTATTTATTTATTTATTTCTAAAATCGTATAGGAAAGTACTTTTTTATTTAAGTATGTAATTGGTTATTCATGGGCATTTGGTTTAATTCTGATTGACAGCATCACACTTCATTTTAAATAATTTAGAAAGAACTTGCTGCTTATTTTTCATTTGCAGAGCTAAAGTAAAATTAGTTAGATCATGAAGCCAATTATTACAGATGGGGCCAACTAGTAATCTTCCTTTTTATATTTTTTTTTTCTATTAACCATATAAATAATTTGGTGTAGCTCTATATTGCACTTTTTGTTTATTTATCATTTTAAGTGATAGGTAGATAAAAAAAATAATGTGCCTAACTTTACAAAAATTATGAAAAGGGCCATTATAATTGAAAAATTACATGCTCTAATTTCTTAGACCATGTCATTTTAAGACAAGCCACCATGCACCTCTATGTGTTATACTGTGCCTAACTTAATTAACAGAAGATGAAATGTAAAATTCATTGAAAAACCATGTAATTTCAAGACTAGCTACCTAGCACCTCTATGTATTTAATCCCTGCAAAGAGGTTAAATATATAGTAGAAGTACCACACAGAGCAGAGAGCACTACTAGTCTTGAGCGGAAACTGCAGCTGATACAATCAGCAGCGCTAGTTAAATGGTAGCATTGTATGACTAGTGCTGTTGATTGGATCAGTGGCAGTTTCTTCTGTGGACCTGCAGTGTACTGTGAGGCATGAGTGGTACTTCTACTATGTAGAAGTGAGTTTAACCACTTTTCAAGATCACTAGTCTTAAAATTACATTCTCTAATGAATTAGAACCTATATTTTTTTACCATTATGGCCCTTCAATAAGTGCAGCTATAGCACACTACATAAATGGTAAGTCTGTGAAAAGTAAGCACATTTATATTTGTGAAACAATATTGCTTAGTCTTTTAACTAAACTAAATAAAATAAAACACATTCTTAAAGCAAATATCTTGCTGAAAAAACTCAGCACAACTCTCTAATAGCAGCATTTATTAAGATTTGTATGGCTATTCATCACAGTCGTGTAGCAGCACTTATATCATAATTCAGTGTATAAAACAAACTCAACTGTCAAGCAAATCAGCATCACATGCACCTTTAAAACCTTACAAAACAAACTAATTAAAACAGGAAGAAAATACACCAGTACAAAATAGTCCATACTAACATTTGCACAAATTACAGGGAGTGCAGAATTATTAGGCAAGTTGTATTTTTGAGGATTAATTTTATTATTGAACAACAACCATGTTCTCAATGAACCCAAAAAACTCATTAATATCAAAGCTGAATAGTTTTGGAAGTAGTTTTTAGTTTGTTTTTAGTTATAGCTATTTTAGGGGGATATCTGTGTGTGCAGGTGACTATTACTGTGCATAATTATTAGGCAACTTAACAAAAAACAAATATATACCCATTTCAATTATTTATTTTTACCAGTGAAACCAATATAACATCTCAACATTCACAAATATACATTTCTGACATTCAAAAAAAAAACAAAAACAAATCAGTGACCAATATAGCCACCTTTCTTTGCAAGGACACTCAAAAGCCTGCCATCCATGGATTCTGTCAGTGTTTTGATCTGTTCACCATCAACATTGCGTACAGCAGCAACCACAGCCTCCCAGACACTGTTCAGAGAGGTGTACTGTTTTCCCTCCTTGTAAATCTCACATTTGATGATGGACCACAGGTTCTCAATGGGGATCAGATCAGGTGAACAAGGAGGCCATGTCATTAGATTTTCTTCTTTTATACCCTTTTTTGCCAGCCACGCTGTGGAGTACTTGGACGCGTGTGATGGAGCATTGTCCTGCATGAAAATCATGTTTTTCTTGAAGGATGCAGACTTCTTCCTGTACCACTGCTTGAAGAAGATGTCTTCCAGAAACTGGCAGTAGGACTGGGAGTTGAGCTTGATTCCATCCTCAACCCGAAAAGGCCCCACAAGCTCATCTTTGATGATACCAGCCCAAACCAATACTCCACCTCCACCTTGCTGGCGTCTGAGTCGGACTGGAGCTCTCTGCTCTTTACCAATCCAGCCACAGGCCCATCCATCTGGCCCATCAAGACTCACTCTCATTTCATCAGTCCATAAAACCTTAGAAAAATCAGTCTTGAGATATTTCTTGGCCCAGTCTTGACGTTACAGCTTGTGTGTCTTGTTCAGTGGTGGTTGTCTTTCAGCCTTTCTTACCTTGGCCATGTCTCTGAGTATTGCACACCTTGTGCTTTTGGGCACTCCAGTGATGTTGCAGCTCTGAAATATGGCCAAACTAGTGGCAAGTGGCATCTTGGCAGCTGCACGCTTGACTTTTCTCAGTTCATGGGCAGTTATTTTGCGCCTTGGTTTTTCCACACGCTTCTTGCGACCCTGTTGACTTTTTTGAATGAAACGCTTGATTGTTCGATGATCACGCTTCAGAAAATTTGCAATTTTAAGAGTGCTGCATCCCTCTGCAAGATATCTCACTATTTTTGACTTTTCTGAGCCTGTCAAGTCCTTCTTTTGACCCATTTTGCCAAAGGAAAGGAAGTTGCCTAATAATTATGCACACCTGATATAGGGTGTTGATGTCATTAGACCACACCCCTTCTCATTACAGAGATGCACATCACCTAATATGCTTAATTGGTAGTAGGCTTTCGAGCCTATACAGCTTGGAGTAAGACAACATGCTTAAAGAGGATGATGTGGTCATCAAAAACAAAAAACTAAAATTTAACTACTGTGAGATAATATACTTCACAGGGGAAATCAAGGGCCCGATCCGATATGCAGCGGCGCCCGCAAAAGCCGGTGACGCCAAATTTTGCGCTGGTTTGGTATCCTATATACGGCGTAACATAGAAGTTACGCTCGTATATTTCACCCTTCGGCCGTAGTTTTTTGGCCCATAGAGTGATATACCAAACCCGGCCAGTTTGGTATCCAATATACAGCGTAAGGACTTACGTGGCGAAAATGGAGAAATCTTACTCCATTTTCACCTCGCCCACAAAATGCAGGCGTAGTAAGCCTTACGCTGAGTATTGTAGCCCCGTAACTCCCTAAACTACCTGCAAAATAAAACCTAACACCTAACGCATGCACAATGTCTATCTACCTGTCAACCGCAATCCCCCGCCGCCATCCCTAATAAAGTGTTTAACCCCTAAACCGCCGTTTCCGGACCCTGCCACGACCTATACTATATGTATTACCCCCTAATCTGACCCCCTTACACCGCCGCCACCTATATTAAATATATTACCCCCTAATCTGATCCCCTTATAACACCGCCACCTATATTAAATATATTACCCCCTAATCTGATCCCCTTACACCCGCCGCCACCTATATTAAATTTATTAACCCCTAATATGATCCCCCTACACCGCCGCCACCTATTTTAAATATATTAACCCCTAATCTAATCCCCCTACACCGCCGCGACCAATTTTAAATATATTAACCCCTAAACTTAGGGGTTAATATACAGTAACTCTTATTCTATTGGCTATTCAAATCAACCAATAGAATTAAAGTAGCTCTCATCCGATTGGCTGATTTGAATTTGAAGGTTCAAATCAGCCAATAGGAATTCAAGGGACGCCATTTTTAATCGCGTACCTTGAATTCCTATTCAGTGTATGGCGGAGATCGTATGAAGAGAATCCTCCATGCTTCATGGCTCCAGTCTTCAGTTCCAGCGTCGCTGATCTTCAGTTCCAGCATCGCCGGTCTTCAGTTCCAGAGTGGACGGTTTTCAGCTCTGCGGTCATCGGTTTTCAACTCCTCCTCTCCGCGCCGGCTGGTTCCTGGAAGAAGAAGATGTTGCTGCTTGGAAGAAGACTTCACCGCCTGGAACAGGACCTTCTCCGCCGGACTTCAGGACAGGTAAGGACCACTTGGGGGTTAGACATAGATTTTTTTAAGGGGGGATCGTGTGGGTTTTAGAGTAGGGGTGTGTGAGTGGTGGGTTGTAATGGGGGGGTTGTTCTTTTTTTTTACAGGTAAAAGAGCTGATTATTTTGGGGCAATGCCCTGCAAAAGACCCTTTTAAGGGCTGGTAATAGAGCTGATTACTTTTGTAATTTAGTTTAGGGTAGGGAAATTTTATTATTTTGCTTTTTTATTTTATTAGGGGGCTTAGATTAGGTGTAATTAGCTTAAAATTTTTGTAATCTTTTTTTATTTTTTGTAATTTAGTGTTTGTATTTGTAATATAGTTTAGTTTATTTAATTGTATTTTAGTTTAGATAATTGTAGTTTATTTAGTTAATTTATTGATAGTGTAGTGTTAGGTGTAATGGTAACAGGTTAGGATTTATTTTACAGTTAATTTGGTAATAATTTTAACTAGGTAGCTATTAAATAGTTATTAACTATTTAATAGCTATTGTACCTAGTTAAAATAAATACAAATTTACCTGTAAAATAAATATAAACCCTAAAATAGCTACAATGTAATTATTAATTATATTGTAGCTATCTTAGGGTTTATTTTATAGGTAAGTATTTAGTTTTAAATAGGAATAATTTAGTTAATATTAATATTATTTAGATTTATTTAAATAATAATTAAGTTAGGGGGTGTTAGGGTTAAACTTAGGTTTAGGGGTTAATATATTTAAAATAGGTGGCGGCGGTGTAGGGGGCTCAGATTAGGGGTTACTATAGTTGATATAGGTGGTGGCGGAGTAGGGGGATTAGATTAGGGGTTAATATATTTAATGTAGCTGGCGGCGGTGTAGGGGGATCAGATTAGGGGGTAATATATTTAAAATAGGTGGCGGCGGTGTAGGGGGATTAGATTAGGGGTTAATACATATAATATAGGTGGTGGCGGTGTAGGGGGATTAGATTAGGGGTTAATACATATAATATAGGTGGCGGCGGTGTAGGGGGCTCAGATTAGGAGGTAATACATATAATATAGGTGGCGGCAGGGTCCGGGAGCGGCAGTTTAGGGGTTAATACATTTATTGTTAGGAGTGAGAGGGGGGATTGCGGATAGAGGGGTATATGTGTCGGGCTATTTTTGGGAGGCGTGTTAGACAGTAACGGGAGATTTAATATTTTAGTTAGTTTTTTTTAAGCGGCGGCAGTTTCTAAAGTGCCGTAAGTCACTGGCGACTCCAGAAATTTGTACTTACGCTGATTTCTGGACATCGCTAGTTTGTCTGACTTACGGCACTTTATCAACTGTCGGCGCCGTATATGTGATAGTTCGCTGTGCGAGGTGAAACAATGGGCAGCGCAGGTTTCCACGCTTGCGGTGAAACCTGTGCCGTATATCAGATCGTGCCCCAAGTTTTTAGGTTGAGGTTTAGGTAAAATATCATTAATCTGTCTTAAGAAACAAACAAACGGGACGTAAATATTGTGCGTGATTGGCTTGTGCAATGTAAATTACACGCTACGATATAGGGAGGACAGGTTTGCTGGAACGAGTCTTGTCAGCTCAGTGTTTGTTAAATGTTGACCAAACTAACAATATGCTTAGAAACATAGGTGAAACATGGTTTAATGAAATTCAAACATGAGTTAGCCTTTACTATGAGACCCATTGTCGTGTTAACAAGCTCCTTTGAATCTAAACCATTGATTCCTTAACTGTATTCCAATTGATTTGAATTTTAAACCAAAATTAAGAGCAACCATAATTGTCTGAACAGCTTCAGACCTATACAGGATATTAAACAGTCTTAGAATGTATTATTTATAAAGGAAGTCTCATGTCTATGAGAACGCACATAAAAAATCATCAAACTCTACAGCTTCTTTAAACGTGTAACCTATAGCTCAGTATTGCTTGTCTCATACATTATATAGCATACCCTTGCAAACTGCAGTCTTATATAGTTCAATGATGGTCAAATGCTTTACACAAACACACAGGGCCGTCTTTAATATTGATTGGACCCTTAACAAACATTTTCTTGCCCCCCCCCCCAATGCCTTTTAACCAATATAATTATATATTTTTTAGATATATTTATATGATTAAGATTGATCAAATAGTGTATATATGAGTGTAACATTTATTTTAATGTATTTATGTTGTGTTTGGAGCAACTTTAATTTAGCCCTAACCCTTTATGTAAGGACTTCATTAAACATCGCTAAATTTAGTGGTGAGTTATATTTTGCACTCAATCAACACATAAGTTAAAAAAAGTAGGCAGGCTTGGTAACATAGGGTTGTTACTACATTCTCTGACGCAAGCAGCACACTATCTTGAGCCAGCCCTTAACAAACACCCTAATATGACATAAGCAGCCCCTAAGTCCTCTGTATAACATGCTACCTGTATATTATCAGTATATATATATATATATATATATATATATATATATGTGTGTGTGTGTGTGTGTGTGTGTATGCCTGTAGCTTTATCTGTATGCTTGTAACTTTGATATTTTATTGTAAACATTTCTACTTCCATATTGTATGGTCTAAAACCACCTCTATACTTTGGAATACTCCATGTCTATACAGGAAAGTTATTTCCCCAGCTAGACAGTGCTACAATAAGTTTTTGCATTTAACAACATACACTGCACATTAAAGGGACATGAAACCCACATTTTTTCTTTCATGATTTAGAAAGAGCATGCAATTTTAAACAACTTTCTAATTTACTTCTATTATCTAATTTGTTTTATTCTCTTGATATTCTTTGCTGAAAAGCATATCTAGATAGGCTCAGTAGCTACTGATTGGTTCCTGCACATAGAAGCCTCATGTGATTGGCTCACCCATGTGCATTGCTTTTTCTTCAACTAAGAATATCTAAAAAATGAATCAAAATAAATAATAGAAATACATTGTATTGTTGTTTAAATTTGTATTCTCTATCTGAATAATTAAACATTTTTTAGGGTTTAGTGTCCCTTTAATTACAAAAGCTCATTAGTGCAAGCTAAAATCTGTGTTTAGTTTACCAGTTAGTTTTCTAAGTAGGTCTTAAAGGGTCATTAAACACTAAATACATGCTAGATAGAATGATGCATTCAAAGAAGAGATTAGTCCATGACTAACATGTAGATTTATTTTTTAAAGTTTCATTAGTTGTTTAAAAAGTGACAAAATAAGTGTAAAGTTTTAGTGTCTATAAAACACTGGGAGCTGCCATGTTGTAACTTGTGTTACCTTCTCTGCTGTGGCCAATTAGGGTCCGTTATAAATAGGTCACTAGAGTGTGCAGCCAATGGTTGTGCTGGATTTAACAGTGTTCTGCACTTCCATTTCTAACAGGAACTGAAAAGCTCACAATTTCAGAATGGAATTACAGGCAAAGAGGACAAAATAAATAATGAAAGTATATTGCAGAGTTGTTTTATATATACAATGTATCATTTTATATTACCATCTCAAAGTGTTTAATGTCCCTTTAATCATTGGCTAAAGTATCAAAGACATTTCAATGGCACTAAGCTCACATACACCACACACACGGACACATGCACTTGTACACAAACACACTCATATATACACACACTTATGCATACATATGTACTCACACAAACATACACACACACACTCACATAAACTCACATACTACATGTAATAAGGGGTAATGACACTGAAGCCACTCTTTAAATGCCAATAACTTTTGCCACTGAGGTTATTAAGCATGGAGCATTTTATGTTTGCCCATTTACCAACTTAAAATGGTAACCACCTGGATACATATTAAAGGAGTACACACATTTATATTTTTCAGGATTTTGGTATTAAATAATTTGAAAATTATTTACTAGAAGTCTTAGAGATGTGTGTTTTATTAGCTAACATAAAAGATCATATAAAACAGATAGTTAAAAAAAAAAAAACAGCGTTTAGGAAGAGGAAAGAGGGATGCAGTTGCCCTTAGAAAATGACTCTCTGAAATTACATTAAGTTAATATATATTTCTGATGATGGCAAGCTAACTAAAGTTGTTTCGGGGGGGGGGGGGGGGGGGATATTTCCTGCAGTGTTTACACTTTCAAGCTCTTAGTCTTATATTCATCTATAATTTATTCAGACTCTTGAGGGAGCAGCAAGAGCTGACATGGAAGAAATACACAGGGGATACAGAGTATGTCATCTTATTGACACCAACGTGCTCCGTTTGCAATGCACAGCCACTATCAGTAATCACTCACAGATGAGGATGCTAAATAAGCTATTAACTACATGCATGATGCAGCGGTCAGGACAGCACTGTTCCGCTGCTAGGACATACCGCTATGCTATATAGGGGCTGGATGCACTAACCTGTGCTTCTGGGTCTCTAGAGCATCTGAGCGGATGCGCAAAGTTTGCTCTTTCACGCCGGCCCTGCTTCCCTCTTACTCTTCCTGCGCGTGCCGCTGAATGCATAAGATGCTAGGACTGGGAGGGACTCCATCTGGGAGGAAGTGATGAGTGTCAGGGTGAGCAACAGTGCCAAGTGGGAGTTCACACGCAGTGACTATGTCACATGAGGCCCCTGTTCCTCCCACTCCCGGCCCTAGCCACTGTATACAAGTAATATCTCCCCTGCTGCATTGCTTACTCACAGCATAAGGTGGTGCGGCCCATTTTACAGTATTAGAGAAGCCCAGTCTGACCCTGCTGAGCGGGCTCAAGGGGCAGCTGCTTTGGGCCCCACAAGTTAGACTAGGCCCGGGGCAGCTGTCCCTTTTGCCCTGCGTTAAAGACGGCCCTCCAAACACACACACATATATATACTATATATATATATATATATATATATATATATAACGCTTGCAAACTGTGCCAAGAGGGATATAGCTGCACCTCCACTGACGAAGCCTATATAAGACTAGATAATGAGTTTCATGCTAACTATTGTGTACAAGCAAAAAGGGGTTTACCTTGGCTCTTTGCGCATGTCAGAAGTAGCGCGTGTATTACGGGTTGAAAGTAAACGTGTTTGCTTAAGCGCAATTGAATTACAACTTCAGAACTCTGGTTAACAGTTATGCTCAACTAGAAAGTTGCACAAAACACACACAAAAAAAAATATATATATATATATACTGTATATATAGATAGAGATATATTTGCGCATTGGAATCCTTTACAGTCAAGTAGCTGAAAGCATGTAAAATCATATTTAATAATTGGATACTTGTATAGCGCACAACCTCAAACGACTTGCGGCACTGATAACAGGTATTATTATTACCTAACTTAATGGTACTCATTTTATAGACCTCGGAAGGATGAAAAGCTGAGTGGACTTTGCCAGGATCGAACCTGCAACCTTTGGTTTGCCACAGATATCTGTAACAGTGCATTAGCATGATGAGCTATATGTCCAGCCTAAAATAATTAAAGTGTTTACCTATGTATTTACTGTAAATATTTCACATTCCAATGTTCTTCACATAGGAGAATATGTTCTATGTATTTATTCTAGCATAGTTAACGCTTGAGCAGGAGTGCAAAATACCACTCCGCTTGTAATCTACTCATAATCTAGCCCATAGGCAGAACTATACGTGTGGGGTTGGGTACACAAAGGAGAATGGCCCGGTATTTGGGGGCTGGTCTGTCCTTTTGGATGGGATCAGATTGATATACTGCAGGAAAGTTATTTTTAAAAGGTACACATTGGATAAAAAGATGCTGCACTCTAGGTGGTTAACATTCCATAGGGAGGGCTATTAAGCACTGTCCATTCTCAATTGAAAATATAAATAAGAATTCCAGCCTCCAATAAGTTTAAAAGGACCTTTATTATCTTCTGAAAGGGTCCAAACAAAACAACAATGTTTCAAGTATGCAATAGGCCCTTAATCATGTACATCACTAAGGGCCTATTGCAGGCTTAAAACATACTTGAAAACAAGAAAAATCTCAATGTATCTTTCCTGGTAAAATATTTTATAAATAAATAAATAAATAATAAACTGAGGCTGGAATTATTATTGATATTCACTGTTGAAGGAGACTTGACAAGTTTGTGTTCCCAAGCCCCAGTGTAGTGAGTGTGCTATCTTCCAAACATATTTTTTTTTTTGGAAAATGCACATCTCTTCTGTATTTTAGTCTCTCTAATGATAATGAGGGAAATTAGACATTGACCCCTTGCTCGCTGTGCCTAGCGATATATAGCTGCACCTCCACTGACGAGGCCCATAAAGAGCAAAATATACATCTGGGGTTAACTGTACAAATTAATTGTTTAGAAGGGACTTGTCTGTATCAAATAATAGGGCAGGCTATTAAGCACCTTCTATATCTGACATAAATATTTTAGCCCTTATTATACTATGTGCACGTTATATACTAACAATGAACTTGTAATTCCATTGAACAAATGCTAGTGATATGATTTGCCTTCCAGTGATGCTAATGCTCCATACAACTTGAACTTTTGCTCTCCATTTGTAATCCAACCCTTCATTTTTGAATGCTTATAAAACATTAATTCAGTATGCAGAACCTTCGTAATGAAGATCTTTGTTGCCGATATGTATTAGCTCATGAACGTTTATGGTGGATACTGGTTTATCATGTTAGTTTCAAAGTAACCATGTAAAATTCTGTTAAGTTTTGTTAGTGTGATGGCCCCAATTTTTCAGCATGATGAAGTTCAGAATGATTTTGTCAGCTGAAAAGGAAACTTTACAATGTGGGTTTAGGCCCTCACCCATAGTGCAAAGTTTTAAATAATGAGAGTTTATTCCACATCTCTAATTATATCTACTTTGCTTTAAAAGTTAGGTTACCATTACCATAAAGCCAATGCTAAATGATGTATCTGTGCAGAGAGAAACAAAATGTTGTTACATGTGTTGCTTCTTATTTTCCATTTCTTTTATTCTGACTGATTGCCCATAGCTGAATTCTGCTGTTGAATCTGCCTTACCTTAGCAATTTCTTGATTTCTCAGCACTTTGTTTTGGCTGCTCTTCAGTATCTGGATAGATTAATTACCCTTATCTGACATTTAACTCTCCATCTGTTGAAATTCTCAACATAAACTTGACTTTTGCAGGTCTCACATCGAAAGCCTAGAGGAAGAGTTGGTGCCATCCAATTCATTACCGACTCCATTAAAAAAATATAAAATGATCAGCAAATGTATAAAATCATTATTACTGCTTTTCAAGACTGGTTTGATTTTTAATAGTGTAACACTAAGACCCATAGTTTCCATGTATTCCGTAATTTTTAAGATTATTTAGATTCATCATAGTACATACCTTTACTTTTATAAAAAAATATTTAATAATGATTCATACCAGTGACATTTCCCAATCTTCCATTTAAACAAGCTAAAATATGCTTCACTTTCTGCTGAATGCACAGATGTAACACCAGAAATCTGAACATTCCACCAAAGCCGGGAAATTTCATGCAAAGTGGAGCAAAAGAATCAGTTTACTCTTCAGCTGGCATCAATTAGCAGGGCTAAATATTATTTTCTGAGCTTGTGCCCTGAATTCTGAGAATATCAAATTCTAAACAAAAGAGATGAATTGGTATATTTCGTTTACATGCAAAAATGTCTTATTGGGTGCTTTGTGTTGTTATCTTTAGTGATGCTTTGTATTAAGAGAATGTGACATTCATATTCTAATTAATTAAAAAATACCTTTCATTCAAATATTTACAGGATTTTTGAAATTTTCTAATCAAACAGTTTTGATCTCCAGAAAACCCATTTTTTTCCTTCTTTCTATAAATAGCTAAATTAATTGTAAATAGCTAAATTAATATTCATTTCAGCAGCTCATAATTTGTAAGCAGACAGAATTATTCCACTAAATGCCCTTTGAGCATTTTTTATGAATTCAAGACACACAAGCAAAATAAATTCCTGCAGTAGTGCACAGACTAATCTATAATTACTTTCGAATGACCTTAATGGTGCTCAGTAGTGCTGTTTCCTTACTTTTTGCCTTTATTTCCAGTTCTGCTCCAAAGCACCCACTCTCTTTTTTTAGCATTATAAATGTTATGCTACCATTATAAATGTTCTCTCTCACATTCCTTTCATTGACACAAACAACATCTCTAGTGCTGAATCTTGTGCTGCCCTATTGTCTGGAATTATCTTCTGTATTTTACAAACTTAAAGGGACACTGAACCCACATTTTTTCTTTTGTAATTCAGAAAGAGCATGCAATTTTAAGCAACTTTCTAATTTACTCCTATTATCAATTTTTCTTCGTTCTCTTGCTATCATTATTTGAAAAAGAAGGCATCTAATCTTTTTTTTTGGTTTCAGTACTCTGGACAGCACTTTTTTATTGGTGGATGAATTTATCCACCAATCAGCAAGTACAACCCAGGTTGTTCACCAAAAATGGGCCGGCATCTAAACTTATATTCTTGCATTTCAAATAAAGATACCAAGAGAATGAAGAAAATTTGATAATAGGAGTAAATTAGAAAGTTGCTTAAAATTTCATGCTCAATCTGAATCACAAAATAATTTTTTTGGGTACAGTGTCCCTTTAAAACTAGGGTGGATAAAAATAAATTATATTTGTTTTTTGTAAATCAAAAAAATCATTTTTTTTTTTAAATTTAATTTGATTTTTTTTTTCAATAAAATGCTAAAGATAGCTTCTATTAAAAAAAACTCATTATAATCTAAAGGTTATTCATCCTGAAATATAGATTAGTCTTTAATTATATAGTAAGGTGCTGTATATTCATGGCTGTACTGTTTACATTTTTTTGGTAAATTAAAGGGGCAGTTTACACCAGAATTTTTTTTATTTAAAAAAGATAGATAATACCTTTATTACCCATTCCCCAGTTTTGCATAACCAGTGCGGTTATATTAATATACTTTTTACCTCTGTGATTACCTTGTATCTAATACTCTGCAAACTGCCCCCTTATATCAGTGATCTCTATAGAATTATCACATTTGCTTCATTCTCTTAGTATCCTTTATTGAAGGAGAGAAATTCTCTATTGAGGGCTAGATGAACACATTGGGTGGGACGGTGACAAGCAGCTAGCTCACAGTAGAGCATTGATTCTGAGTCTACCTATGTATGCTTTTCAACAATGGATACCAAGATAACTAAGCAAATTCCATAAGAGCAGTAAATTGGAAAAATGTTTAAAAATTGCATGTTCATTCTGAATCATAAAAGATAGATCTGCACAAGGACCTAAGTGTTAGGAGGGAGGGGCAAGCATTAAAAATGGAATATAATGGTATTATTTTAGTTAAATAATACTATTTCTTTTTTTTATTAAGGTAATGGTTATTTTTCTTTAGTTACATAAAATATTTAAATTGCTATTATTGAGGTAATTATTTTTCTTCCAAAACATCTGAAAAGTTGATCAAATATGAATAAGGAACCTATTAGACCTCCCAATCATTTAATTCATTTCAATGCTCTATCTGTGCATATCTAATGATATATAACAAAAGCAGTAATGGTTTGATATAACCGGAAAAAATAATCTGAAAAGTTATTATTCTAAAAATGAAAATCATGATTTAAATTGATTTAAATCGGTCTAACTAACTGATTATTTAAATCAATTTGATTTAAATCAAATAATTTCAAACAATCTCCATTGTTTGGAATTATCAGAAAATATATGATAACAAACTGTAAATTAGGGAGATATGTGTGGCAAGGTTAGGCTTGTGAAGCCTGCCAAGTGGTCTTTCAGTTTTCAGAAATGGAACACCTGTAATGTTCAAACTTAAATGACAAGAAAATGGTGTAAAATAGATATTAAAAGTATACTGTAAACTTATTTTACTATGTATAATTAAGCATTTTATATTAAAATCTCTAATGGCTAGATTACAAGTTTTGCGTTAAGCTGAAAAAGCAGCATTAACAGGTCCTAACGCTGCTTTTTCACTACCGCTGCTATTACCAGTCTTGCAGGTTTAGGGGCCCCGCACACTTTTTTGGCCTTACCCCAAACCGACATACGTAAACTTCGTAAACCCTTTTTTCTATGGGACTTCCATAGCGCTGGCATTACGAGTCTATCCTGGGAGGCCAAAAAGTGAGCGGTAAAACCCTCTACCTCCAAGATCCGTAACACATTCTAAAGTCAGTAGTTATGAGTTTTACACTACAACACCGTAGCATAAAACTCATAACTAAAGTGCTAAAAAGTACACTAACACCCATAAACTACCTATTAACCCCTAAACCGAGGCCCTCCCGCATCGCAAACACTGAAATAAAATTATTAACCCCTAATCTGTTGCTCTGGACATCGTTGCCACTATAATAAACATATTAACCCTTACACCACCACACTTCCGCCTCGCAAACACTAGTTAAATATTATTAACCCCTAATCTGCCGCCCCTAACATCTCCGCCACCTACATTATATATATTAACCCTTAATCTTCCGCCCCCAATGTCGCCGCCACTATATTAAATGTATTAACCCCTAAACCTAAGTCTAACCTTAACACCCCCTATTTGAAATATAATATAAATAAATCGAAATAAAATTACTATCATTAACTAAAACCTTAAAAGGGCCTTTTGCGGGGCATTGCCCCAAAGAAATCAGCTCTTTTTCCTGTAAAAAAAAAAATACAAACACCCCCCAACAGTAAAACTCACCACCCACACAACCAACCCCCCAAATAAAATACTAACTAAAAAAAAACCTAAGCTCCCTATTGCCCTGAAAAGGGCATTTGGATGGGCATTTCCCTTAAAAGGGCATTTAGCTCTTTTGCAGGCCCAAAGCTCTTTTGCAGACCCAAAGCCCTAACCTAAAAAATAAACCCACCCAATACACCCTTAAAAAAATCCTAACACTAACCCCCGAAGATTCACTTACCGGCAGAAGTCTTCATCCAAGCAGCTTTATCCAGACGTCATCTTCTATCTTCATCCTTCTGGCGCGGAGCGGATGTCAGGGTGCCAGGAATCAGACTGAGACGAGAAGTGCAAAAATAATCACACTTTTATTAATAGCAAAAAAATAATAAAAAATCCACAAGTCAAATAACAAGCCAGGAATCAAAACCAGAGCTGGTAGTCAGACGAGCCGAGACAGGAGCCAAAGCGAGTAGACAGACGAGCCAGAAACAGGAACCAGGAGAACAGCAGAGTCAGGAACAAGCCAGGGATCAGGAACCAGGAGGGATCTCAGACAGCCAGGTAATACACAGGAGCTCTCACAAACAGGTCTGAGACAACACAAGGGCAAAGCATACTGAATAGAGGCCCTTTAAATAATAAGTGATGACAACACAATTCTGAGACTGCATCCTGTCTCACACGGATGATGTACACCAGTCTGGACATAAAAGAAAGTGCAGGAAATGAGCAGCATCACACAGTATGCACCAGAGTCAGCAAGAGAGGTGAGTAAAATGGCTGCCAGCAGCACATGGCAAACAAAACAGGGAAAAAACCCTGACAGCGGGTCCATCTTCAAGACATCCGACCCGGAGCATCCTCTTCAAACAACTGCTTCTTCGTAATGAATATCTCTTTAAGTGACATCATCAAAGATGGCGTCCCTTCGATTCCGACTGGCTGATAGAATTCTATCAGCCAATCCGAATTAAGGTAGAAAAACTCCTATTGGCTGATGCAATCAGCCAATAGGATTGAGCTGGCATTCTATTGGCTGTTCCAATCAGCCAATAGAATGCAAACTCAATCCTATTGGCTGATTAGATCACTCAATAGGATTGAAGTTCAATCCTATTGGCTGATCCAATCAGCCAATAGGATTTTTTCTACCTTAATTCCGATTAGCTGATAGAATTCTATCAGCCAATCGGAATCTAAGGGACGTCATCTTGGGTGACGTCACTTAAAGAGATATTCATTACAAAGAAGCCATCGTTTGAAGAGGATGCTCCACGTTGGATGTCTTGAAGATGGACCTGCTCCGCGCCGGAAGGATGAAGATAGAAGATGCCGTCTGGATGAAGATTTCTGCCTGTCTGGAGGACCACTTCTGCCCATCTGGAGGACTACTTTTGCCGGCTTCGTTGAGGACATCTTGCCGCTTGGATGAAGACTTCTGCCGGTAAGTAAATCTTTGGGGGTTAGTGTTAGGATTTTTTAAGGGTGTATTGGGTGGGTTTATTTTTTAGGTTAGGGCTTTGGGCCTGCAAAAGAGCTAAATGCCTTTTTTAAGGGCAATGCCAATCCTTTTTTATTTTGACAGGGCTATTAGATTAGGTGTAATTATTTTAAAGATCTGCAATTTGTTTTTTATTTTCTGTAATTAAGTGGGGTTTTTTGTGATTTAGCTAATTTAATTTAATTAATTTAATTATATTTAATTTAGTTAATTTTTTTTATTATAGTGTAGTGTTAGGTGTTATTGTAACTTAGGTTAGGTTTTATTTTACAGGTAAATTTGTATTTATTTTAGCTAGGTAGTTATTAAATAGTTAATAACTATTTAATAACTATTCTACCTAGTTAAAATAAATACAAACTTGCCTGTAAAATAAAAATAAACCCTAAGCTAGATACAATGTAACTATTTTTATTTTACTTATAGGTAAGTATTTAGTTTTAAATAGGAATAATTTAGTTAATTATAGTAATTTTATTTAGATTTATTTAAATTATATTTAAGTTAGGGGGTGTTAGAGTTAGGGTTAGACTTAGATTTAGGGGTTAATAAATGTAATATAGTGGCGGCGACATTGGAGGCAGCAGATTAGGGGTTAATAAGTGTAGGTAGGTTGTGGCAACATTGGGGGCGGCAGATTAGGAGTTAATAAGTGTAGGTAGGTTGCGGCAACATTGGGGGCGGCAGATTAGGAGTTAATAAATATAATGTAGGTGTGGCGATGTCCGGAGCGGCAGATTAGGGGTTAATAAGAATAATGTAGGTGGCGGCAATGTCCGGAGCGGCAGATTAGGGGTTAATAAGAATAATGTAGGTGTCAGCGATGTCGGGGGTGGCAGATTAGGGGTTAATAAGTGTAAGATTAGGGGTGTTTAGACTCGGGTTCATGTTAGGGTGTTAGGTGTAAACATAACTTTAGTTTCCCCATAGGAATCAATGAGGCTGCGTTACTGAGATTTACGCTGCTTTTTGGCAGGTGTTAGACTTTTTCTCAGCCGGCTCTCGCCATTGATGTCTATGGGGAAATCGTGCACATACGACCAGCTCACCGCTGACTTAAGCATCGCTGGTATTGGAGTGCGTTATGGAGCTCAATTTTGCTCTACGCTCACTTCTTGCCTTTTAACACTGGGTTTAGAAAGACCTGTAATACCAGCGCTGTAGGTAAGTGAGCGGTGAGAAAAAACTGCTCGTTAGCACCGCACAGCTCCTAACGCAAAACTCGTAATCTGGCCGTTTACTGTCCCTTTAAATTAGTTAAAAACAAACAAAAACAAAACAGCTTGATAAACTTTTCAAAGGGATTGAAATATACTTCATACAGTAGCAGAAAAAAAATGAACAACATTACAAATGCTGATAAAAAATACTGAGGTATTTACTGTGCAATAATATAATTTGTATTACTTTAACATGAGTGTAATTTGAGAATTGCTCCAAGGTCGCTATAAAGTATATAATTATTATCATCATATACTTTAACCACCCCATGTGAGTTTGTTTCTAAAAAAAAAATTAAATAAGGCAAGATATCTATTCCCGTCTAATTTATCTATTGCATCTTTTATAAATGTTTGCATTTTTAATGAGAATTACTTTTTATTCCACAAATATGCTAAACTGACAGCTTCTGTAATTGGGGTTAATTCCAGTCCTTTAGAAAACTTTTCTAATGATTTTCTGTAGAGAATCACCATTAAAATCTATGGAGATTTTTGTTGATAAATCATTTTTTTAATTACTTAGTTACCATTGATTTATTTTTGTTGTTTGTTGCCATTACTTGTGAATATAGAAAAAACAAATTAATGAGACATTTTAGTTTATTTCATATTTGTGTGTGATCCTGGTAAAGAGCCAGGTAAATATTATGCCTTACTATTTTAATTAGCTATTGCAAAATCTAATATAATTGCCAGCATATTATAAAATTCTGGTCAATTTACATTTGAAAGCCAAACTTCCAGGTATAATTGACTTTTATTATGTTTTCCATTTTTACAACTTGACATTCAAAAATATGGAAAAATGTTTCCACTCACAAAGAAATAACCAGACTCTTTTGGTTCTAGTTAATTTGAAAACACATTCCAGATTAACTGTGACATTTAGGATGGGAAGAAAATATCCACCCTTGATTTCAGTATATTACATTACTTATTTCTACTTTTCTATATCTTTACACATTATTAATGAAAACATATTTTGGATGTAATGTAATAAAGTGTGAGAAGGGGAGCCTATTACAATTCTTCTTCTTATTATTATTAATAATAATAATAATAATAATATATATATATATATATATATATATATATATATATATATATATATATCAAATACAAATTAACTTGAATATCATTTTTACTGAAAATGTAGTGAAAAAAGCAAAATACTTATAAATATGATTTCTAAACATTGATACATTTTATGAGAAGCCTTGAGAGGTATTAAACAACAAAGGCCTAGTTTTCTGTTAACGTGGTAAAGTTTGGAAACTGGTGGTGAGAACATTTATCTCAATTAAAGTCTATTTGGAACTTTTATGTTACCACTAGTTTCCAAACTTTACCACCTTAGTGCAAACCAGGCCATATTCTGCAATATCTCCCCAGGGAGTGAATGGTAAAACTACTTTAGGCGAATGGAGGAACCCTGCTGAGCACGCTCCAAACCCAAATACTCCTGAGGTGATTTTTGTTTGTAAAACTGTCATTAATTTCACTACCCAGCATTATATTTTTGTCAGTGTCACAGATAAAGTGTGATATGGCTCATATATGCATTGAGGCTGTGAATATTTTTAAAACAGTCAAAAGAGGGAACTTGTGTAAAGTAAGGGGTTATTTAGAAGAAATTCCTTTGCTGTGTTAGGCCTAGATTTAGAGTTCGGCGGTAGCCGTCAAAACCAGCGTTAGAGGCTCCTAACGCTGGTTTTGGGCGCCCGCTGGTATTTGGAGTCAGTGATTAAAGGGTCTAACGCTCACTTTTCAGCCGCGACTTTTCCATACCGCAGATCCCCCTACGCCATTTGCGTAGCCTATCTTTTCAATGGGATCTTTCTAACGCTGGTATTTAGAGTCGTTTCTGCAGTGAGCGTTAGAGCTCTAACGACAAGATTCCAGCCGCCTGAAAATAGCAGGAGTTAAGAGCTTTCTGGCTAACGCCGGTTTATAAAGCTCTTAACTACTGTACCCTAAAGTACACTAACACCCATAAACTACCTATGTACCCCTAAACCGAGGTCCCCCCACATCGCCAACACTCGATTAAAATTTTTAACCCCTAATCTGCCGACCGCCACCTACGTTATACTTATGTACCCCTAATCTGCTGCCCCTAACACCGCCGACCCCTGTATTATATCTATTAACCCCTAACTTGCCCCCCACAACGTCGCCGCAAGCTACTTAAAATAATTAACCCCTAATCTTCCGACCGCAAATCGCCGCCACCTACGTTATCCCTATGTACCCCTAATCTGCTACCCCTAACATCGCCGACCCCTATGTTATATTTATTAACCCCTAATCTGCCCCCCACAACGTCGCCGACACCTACCTACACTTATTAACCCCTAATCTGCCGAGCGGACCTGAGCGCTACTATAATAAAGTTATTAACCCCTAATCCGCCTCACTAACCCTATCATAAATAGTATTAACCCCTAATCTGCCCTCCCTAACATCGCCGACACCTACCTTCAATTATTAACCCCTAATCTGCCGACCGGAGCTCACCGCTATTCTAATAAATGTATTAACCCCTAAAGCTAAGTCTAACCCTAACACTAACACCCCCCTAAGTTAAATATAATTTTTATCTAACGAAATAAATTAACTCTTATTAAATAAATAATTCCTATTTAAAGCTAAATACTTACCTGTAAAATACATCCTAATATAGCTACAATATAAATTATAATTATATTATAGCTATTTTAGGATTAATATTTATTTTACAGGCAACTTTGTAATTATTTTAACCAGGTACAATAGCTATTAAATAGTTAAGAACTATTTAATAGTTACCTAGTTAAAATAATTACAAATTTACCTGTAAAATAAATCCTAACCTAAGATATAATTAAACCTAACACTACCCTATCAATAAAATAATTAAATAAACTACCTACAATTACCTACAATTAACCTAACACTACACTATCAATAAATTAATTAAACACAATTTCTACAAATAAATAACATTAAATAAACTATCTAAAGTACAAAAAATAAAAAAGAACTAAGTTACAGAAAATAATAAAATATTTACAAACATAAGAAAAATATTACAACAATTTTAAACTAATTACACCTACTCTAAGCCCCCTAATAAAATAACAAAGCCCCCCAAAATAAAAAATTCCCTACCCTATTCTAAAATACAAATATTACAAGCTCTTTTACCTTACCAGCCCTGAACAGGGCCCTTTGCGGGGCATGCCCCAAGAATTTCAGCTCTTTTGCCTGTAAAAAAAAACATACTATACCCCCCCCCCCAACATTACAACCCACCACCCACATACCCCTAATCTAACCCAAACCCCCCTTAAATAAACCTAACACTACCCCCCTGATGATCTTCCTACCTTGTCTTCACCATGCCAGGTTCACCGATCCGTCCTGGCTCCAAGATCTTCATCCAACCCAAGCGGGGGCTAGACATCCACTGAAGAAGTCCAGAAGAGGGTCCAAAGTCTTCCTCCTATCCGGCAAGAAGAGGACATCCGGACCGGCAAACATCTTCTCCAAGCGGCATCTTCTATCTTCTTCCATCCGATGACGACCGGCTCCATCTTGAAGACCTCCAGCGCGGATCCATCCTCTTCTTCCGACGACTAGACGACGAATGACGGTTCCTTTAAGGGACGTCATCCAAGATGGCGTCCCTCGAATTCCGATTGGCTGATAGGATTCTATCAGCCAATCGGAATTAAGGTAGGAATTTTCTGATTGGCTGATGGAATCAGCCAATCAGAATATAGTTCAATCCGATTGGCTGATCCAATCAGCCAATCAGATTGAGCTCGCATTCTATTGGCTGTTCCGATCAGCCAATAGAATGCGAGCTCAATCTGATTGGCTGATTGGATCAGCCAATCGGATTGAACTATATTCTGATTGGCTGATTCCATCAGCCAATCAGAAAATTCCTACCTTAATTCCGATTGGCTGATAGAATCCTATCAGCCAATCGGAATTCGAGGGACGCCATCTTGGATGACGTCCCTTAAAGGAACCGTCATTCGTCGTCTAGTCGTCGGAAGAAGAGGATGGATCCGCGCTGGAGGTCTTCAAGATGGAGCCGGTCGTCATCGGATGGAAGAAGATAGAAGATGCCGCTTGGAGAAGATGTTTGCCGGTCCGGATGTCCTCTTCTTGCCGGATAGGAGGAAGACTTTGGACCCTCTTCTGGACTTCTTCAGTGGATGTCTAGCCCCCGCTTGGGTTGGATGAAGATCTTGGAGCCAGGACGGATCGGTGAACCTGGCATGGTGAAGACAAGGTAGGAAGATCATCAGGGGGGTAGTGTTAGGTTTATTTAAGGGGGGTTTGGGTTAGATTAGGGGTATGTGGGTGGTGGGTTGTAATGTTGGGGGGGGGGTATAGTATGTTTTTTTTTACAGGCAAAAGAGCTGAAATTCTTGGGGCATGCCCCGCAAAGGGCCCTGTTCAGGGCTGGTAAGGTAAAAGAGCTTGTAATATTTGTATTTTAGAATAGGGTAGGGAATTTTTTATTGTGGGGGGCTTTGTTATTTTATTAGGGGGCTTAGAGTAGGTGTAATTAGTTTAAAATTGTTGTAATATTTTTCTTATGTTTGTAAATATTTTATTATTTTCTGTAACTTAGTTCTTTTTTATTTTTTGTACTTTAGATAGTTTATTTAATTTTATTTATTTGTAGCAATTGTGTTTAATTAATTTATTGATAGTGTAGTGTTAGGTTAATTGTAGGTAATTGTAGGTAGTTTATTTAATTATTTTATTGATAGGGTAGTGTTAGGTTTAATTATATCTTAGGTTAGGATTTATTTTACAGGTAAATTTGTAATTATTTTAACTAGGTAACTATTAAATAGTTCTTAACTATTTAATAGCTATTGTACCTGGTTAAAATAATTACAAAGTTGCCTGTAAAATAAATATTAATCCTAAAATAGCTATAATATAATTATAATTTATATTGTAGCTATATTAGGATTTATTTTACAGGTAAGTATTTAGCTTTAAATAGGAATTATTTATTTAATAAGAGTTAATTTATTTCGTTAGATAAAAATTATATTTAACTTAGGGGGGTGTTAGTGTTAGGGTTAGACTTAGCTTTAGGGGTTAATACATTTATTAGAATAGCGGTGAGCTCCGGTCGGCAGATTAGGGGTTAATAATTGAAGGTAGGTGTCGGCGATGTTAGGGAGGGCAGATTAGGGGTTAATACTATTTATGATAGGGTTAGTGAGGCGGATTAGGGGTTAATAACTTTATTATAGTAGCGCTCAGGTCCGCTCGGCAGATTAGGGGTTAATAAGTGTAGGTAGGTGTCGGCGACGTTGTGGGGGGCAGATTAGGGGTTAATAAATATAACATAGGGGTCGGCGATGTTAGGGCAGCAGATTAGGGGTACATAGGGATAACGTAGGTGGCGGCGGTTTACGGAGCGGCAGATTAGGGGTTAAAAGTGTAATGCAGGGGTCTGCGATAGCGGGGGCGGCAGATTAGGGGTTAATAAGTGTAAGGTTAGGGGTGTTTAGACTCGGGGTACATGTTAGGGTGTTAGGTGCAGACTTAGGAGGTGTTTCCCCATAGGAAACAATGGGGCTGCGTTAGGAGCTGAACGCTGCTTTTTTGCAGGTGTTAGGTTTTTTTTCAGCTCAAACAGCCCCATTGTTTCCTATGGGAGAATCGTGCACGAGCACGTTTTTGATGCCGGCCGCGTCCGTAAGCAACTCTGGTATCGAGAGTTGCATTTGCGGTAAAAATGCTCTACGCTCCTTTTTTGGAGCCTAACGCAGCATTTGTTTGAACTCTCGATACCAGAGTTAAATTTATGGTGCGGCCAGAAAAAAACCCGCGGAGCGTTAACAGCCCTTTTACCGCCGAACTCTAAATCTAGGCCTTAGTGTCTATCTTTCAGTCTCTGTCTTCTTTTTACCTCTTCTCTGTTTCTTTGTCTTTTTCAGTTTACAATAAATCTATAATGAAATGTACTTTGTGTGTGTTGTATGTGTTAAGCTAGGTCCCAGTAGTGTTTTTCTGTCATAGAGCTAACTAACTATAGGGTTGATCTCAATTGAATAGTTAGAAAAATTTATGTAAGGATTTTTATACAGGTTTCACCATTAAAGTCTATGGGAAATTTCATATCTAGATTAATAAAAGGGTTGTAATTGACCCCTATGCATTTAACCTTTTCAGGGGTTAAACGCGCAAGGGTCGATTCCAATCTTGCAGATTGTGTTTATTGTCTGTTTTTTAGAGCATGATACACTTTTTTCTGACATCAGACCAATCATAATCTAAACAATTGGCCAAAATGCTGAGCTAGATTTAAATCCATTTATAACAGCCCCCTAAATTTAATTTTAAAACTTTTTAAATATAATTATAATAAAAAAAAATTATTAACTTTTTATTTATTTTGAATTGATATATCTATAGTATAACCACCTTAAAACTTAATAAATTCCACCTAAAGAAATGTTTGTAAATAAATAAATTAATTACTTTTTCAATGGAATATTTTATTCCATATTATACTTTACCCACACAAACTTGTCTAGTCCCCAAAAAAACTTGTTTTTCTCCATTTTCACCTCCACTACTGTTATCTCACACCAATTATAATTTATTAACCTACAGAGAATTCACATATTTTAACTAATAAATGTCACTACTAATCCTTTATTATTAATTATTAATATCAATTTTTCTATAAATATATATATATTTTTTCCATTATATTTTTGTTATATTTATATGTATATATATTTTTAAAATATATATATTTTTAATATATTATTAATAATCACTTTAACAATAAACAATCTGCTATGACATATGTGCTTTGTTCATTTTTCACTCCCTTTCACTTATAAATTCTCTTTACATTTGTAATCTATATTTATTACCAAAATGTATTTATGACTGCTGTTTATGATTTCTTACTTGTTTTATACTATATACTATGAGGAATGGGACATTCTAATTTAATATAAAATCCAGTTTCTAAGTTAAATTGTTTTTTAAGTGGAATGAGTTGTGAGATGTGGCGAAATATCCCTTTAAGAAGACAGATAGTCACCGTAGGAGAAAATATCCCTTTAAGAGGAGGCACTAGAAAGAAGGAAATGCTTCTAGACAGCTATAAAAGGACATAACAAAGAAAAGGAAGGCATCTTGATAAAGGCCAATAATAGGCTGAAATGCGTAGATGCAGGATTTGATCCACCAGTTTTTATTATAACAGAGCACTCTGTGAACTTTTAACTGGAATCTAACATTATTAGAAGACATTTCAACAAACCAACAACTTTTGAATTCCATGCCGAAAATCTGAGCTCCGATTGGCTTCCACAGTCCATGTGACCGCAAATACGGAAGTGACAGATATCGTAGAGCTACCTCGGCATACAAACAGACGGACCTGGTGTTCTTGGCATGACGTGTGCAGCCACAAAGTAAAGGAAAACTCCAAAGTGGTGAAGTATACCTGGGCTCCTAAAAGCTAGAATTTGATGTTTCATTACAGTAAAGATACTGTGTTTGAATACATTTAAAGCTGTTTATATGTAACTTGAAATTCCTTTCTGTTACCTCCGCATCACTTGCTCCTATAATGGAAACTTGGATAATATAACCAATGTTATTACCGCATAGCTATAACATCATATACTAAAGACTATCCTTGTCGTATTTTGCCAGCAGTTCTCAATCATTACGGACCTTGTTGCAGTTTGGTTAACAATGAAAACATTGTATCTAACCATTTTTATTTCTATATCTGGATTTTCTTAATTAATTCCTCATAGCCACTTTTTAAGAAAAGTTTTAACCTGTTGGTAGCCTAATGTTTAGCAATCCACCGGTGGTAATTTAAGAATTCAAGTGTTTAATAATGCATTTTTAGTCATTTGGCTTTAAATGAATTGTACTTTGTAGGCATTTGTAATAAATGTATTATACCTACTCTGAGATATTTAAGAGATAAGTTATTATTCCATTGTTGAGTGTGATAGCTTTTCTAGCGCATTTCCTTTTTCTTTATATAATCCAAACAATAACACTATTTTCATTTTGGAAAAAAATTCAGAGAAAATTCATCCATAAGATGCATGGACAACTTAAACTGTGTTGATCTCAATCAACTCAACTACAGGTTATTGACTAAATATAGACAACTAAGTGGACACATTGAATTCTATAGACAAAGACACTTGATAAAGTGCAAAACTCACCATCTGTATATTTTTGAGAGTATGCCAAGACGATTTGAAATAGTGATGTTTTGTTGTGCAAAATACAAAACAGGGTTATAAATTCAGACACTCAATAGGGTGGTATTGCAGCTTAATAGAGTGGGATTGCCCTCTACAGCCAATCCACAGAGGGTAAATAATCAAGGAAAAAAGTTAAGTGAGCATAAAACAGCAACCATCCCAAACAGTAAGGAAAAAACGTAGGGAGAATATAAATATATATCAAGTTTACTAGGTTACAGCATAATAAAAAACAGAAATAGTTAAAAAAACTAAAAACACATAGATCACAATAATGAACCAACGGTGGTAAAAAATACAATGAATGATAATATCTATATATAAAACATTCATGCAGTGTAAAACAATCTCCAGATCAGCTAAGAGACCAGGGAACCAAAAGTCCACAGTTATTTCCAAATTAAGCTAACTATGTGAGAAAATAATGAACCGGATCACACTTGTCTGTTATATAGGGTAAAGAAAAATGCTGAGCAACTACATCCACTAAGAGAAGACGTTTAGGAGCGTTTTGGGAAAATATCGCTTTAGCGCTCACCTGGCCGTTGTCCTTAGGTGAAACCAAATGCTGCTACTTTGGCGTTTGCACTCTGTGTGCGCTTGGGACTTCAGTGTCTGTGTCAAAACTCACATGACCTCCTCCAGCCAATTAAAAGCCTTTTCCTCCATAGCTTGGTAGAAAGGGAACAGTCTTGGTGTATACTGTCCCTTTAAGCCTAAAGGTGGTGGGTGACAAAGATTTTGGGGATGTTTAAAGGATATGATAGGGCATTTTATTATTGCTCACATATAATTATGTGATCAATCACAATCTTGTAAGAAAGTTAATTAAAGGGACAGTCTACCCAGAAATTATCATTGTTTAAAAAGATAGATAATCCCTTTATTACCCATTCCCCAGTCTTCTTTCTTTGGCTATCCAAATGTGTTAAGCAACAATAATTCGCTATATGAAAACTGCATGTAATAGACACTACTATAAAGAAGAATATGCACAGATACTGGTCTAAATATCCAGTATAGAACCTTTAATAAATCTATCTATAAGCTCCCAGTTTAGCACTGTTGATGAGGTTAGGCTGGGACACCCAGTGAAAGGGGCTGGGGAAGAAGGAATAGCAGACACCCCTCCCCCCTTCCCTGCATATGAAAAGAAAGATTATACAAACCGGAGCCACAGGAATCCATAGATATCAGTATACATCTAAAACGTTGGGGCTTGGTTAAGAGAAAAATCAGCACAATGTTTTTAAAAATTAAGCAAAACTATACATTGTTACAAAAACACTCCCAGGACATTATAAATGGATCATCTACAAAACATTTATGCAGAGTAAAATCTAGTGTACAATGTCCCTTTAAACAAACAAAACCCTTTAACAATAACAATTAATAATTAAAAATGTGATGGAAAATATATATATATATTTGTGTCACTTTACACTATCTTGTAATGTATCCATAAAATAAGTAGGAATAAAATAACAATAAAATTACTAGACCCGTTTTAAAATTCTAATTTAATATAGGAGTAACAAATATTATTTACAATATTTGAATGCTTCTTCCCCTGTCTAAATTTACTTAATGAAATTAAAAATAATCAAAGTGACAATAAATACTTTGAGACACTGGCCTCAGCAGAGGAGATAAAAAGGGATTGTAAGTGTTAGGAGCATAGACTGTAACGCCTTAAGGGTTAACACTCCCTGTTGACAGTTGCTGGCGCTGGGCAGATGTGGGTATGTTATTTTTTTGCATTTGTGGAGGTGGGGTTATGAGCTTACCTTATAAGCTGTGTTGTATGTTGATCCTGCCTCTTTCTCTTGCTGGGTCTGATTTACCTGTTCTGTGAAGTCCTTTACTGGTGATGGATTGTTCAAGGAGATCTGGAGTGCCCCCAAAACGAGTTTGGGTGTCTTCTTCACCTAAGGGAAAGAGTATGTGGTTACTAGTGCTCTTTTTCCTAAGCCCAAGGAAACTGGGCCCGTGCAGGCGCCCTCTTCTGCCCCTATGGTGTCCAGTGGCTCCCCCATGGATGGCTCTAGTGGTGTTGCAGTTGCTGGGGTCAGGTCTCAGGGTGGGGTACTGGGTCCCGTGGGTTAGCAGTTGGTGGGGGCCGTGGGAGGGTGTCATGATACCACCCTTTATGAGCGGTCTTACTTTACACCCTATAAAAATTCACTCAGTACCTGGCATCATTGCTTGTTAATTTGTTCCATACAAGTTTATTCCTTTTGTGAGAACTACTTATCCTTCATTTTGTACATCTGCTTGTTCTCTCTATTGTTATTGCAAATCTACTTTGTTAGCAGCTGTTACATTGTTAGCTGCTTCTCTGCCGAGACGCCTCTGACATCATCAGCTATGGACGGTTCCTTTCTCCCTTCACTGTTTGTACAGCGCACATGCTCCTACACCGGCTGGTTTGGAGCTGAACTTACCGCATCTTCTTTCCTCTCTCAGACTCGGAAATTCTACCTAACTGTCAACCGGAACTCTGCCAGTACTTAACACTATACCACCAAGGTTCTCTCAGCTCATATTCAGGTAACAACTATCTGCTACGATATATTTGAACTACCATACTAACGTTAGTACTTAAGGTCTGAATATACTCTCCTCTAGGTACCATGTTTATTGTTTTTTTGTTAAATAGTAGTAGGATTCTATGAGTATTTTAGTTATACCTCACTCAGTTTACTACTGTTTAATATATAAACTACAGATCTTCACTTCTGTGTTTTCAGATGTAATCATAGGACAATAAGACTCTGTTACATTTATAATATAGTTTTACAGCCTGAGATTTGTTCAGCAGCTGAGTAGTCTACATTCTCCTTTATAGGATAATCTACTTGGATTATTACAGAGGGGTCCATCTCAGGGCAGGGGTGATGGGCGGATGTCAGGGCAGGTGCAGTCATAGAAAAACAAAAAAGGCGAGGCTGGGCAAGCAGAAAAATTATAAAACTTAACGTTTATTGCCAAAAAGGAAAGTAGATAAAATGCAATGGTAGTACTTATTGATTGCTGCATATGATGTCAGAGTGATTTTGTATTTAAAGGGGCCTGTGAGCTTTGAGTAGCACAGTCTATGAGTAAGGCAGGAGCCGAAACATGTAAGATTGCTGCTGCTCAGGCTCATTCTGACCCATACTGCATGCTACCATTGCATTTTATCTACTTTCCTTTTTGGCAATAAACGTTAAGTTTTATAATTTTTCTGCTTGCCCAGCCTCGCCTTTTTTGTTTTTCTATTGATGTCAAATTGCAGACTAGCAGGTCTGCTGGCGGTTTGCGGGCCACGCTACAGCGATACACTACTTTGACACAGCCACAGTGCCTTACTGTGACGTATCCGAATGAGGATCCATGTGGGAGGAGACAGACCGTAACCGGAAATCTGCTTGAAACTCCATACACCGGAGAGCACCGGGACTGGAGTGTGGGCTAAAACGAGCTGAAGAGCCATTTCGGAGGATTAAGGTACTGTCCACATGTATAACTTGTGAATTAAGAACAACAACTAGTTACAATCTGCTGTTGAGCGCTGCTAGGGTTTTTTTCTCTGTTTGGTCAGGTGCAGTCATCCCCTAGTGCTGCCAATGCTCCTCCCCTCTCTAGTGCGGTAGGGCCTGCTAGGGTTTTACTGGGGCCCCTGGATCCGGGCATGGTGGCTGCTGTGCTGGTGGCAGTCCAGTCAGTTGCTGCAGCTATTGCTGGTTCTACTGGGGCTGTGGGTGGAGCCAGTGGGTCATCCATATTGGCAACTCCTGTTGCGGCTGTTTGCCACCCTGTTGGGCCTGAGGCTCCTGTCAAGGTGGCCGAGTCCTCCTTCTCTGGCACGTGCTTCCTCCCAGCAACCCCTGCAGTTAGTGATGTAGTGCGTGCATCACGTGGGAGGCGGTCAGCGTCAGTGGGGGTGTGTCGGGGTGCAGGGCCTTCTGGTTCCAGCGGCGGATTGCTTGAAGGTAGGAGGGAGTTGCCGGGCCTGGTGAGGGGTGGACAGTGTGGTGGTAGAAGGGAATTGGTGCAGCAGAGCAGGGGGAGAAAACAGATGAAGCGGTCTGACTATATAGGGATGGCGCTTGGAGGGAGTATGACGCGGATTTCCGCCGTAAAAGTGCGGGGAACCTGTTATTGTCTTTTGGTGCTATTGATATGCACCTGTGGTCTAGGATAGGAAAGGAGTGATCCCCCTCCACTCCCCTCCACAGCAGCAGCCCAGGCAGAAAGTGCAGAAGGCTGTTGTTGCTGGACGACGTAGGAGACTTGAATGCTGGAGATATAATGACAAGCGTTGTGATAGGGGACAAGCCTGTTCCTTTCGACACATTTGTATTTTCTGTGGGGGATCTCATCCCGGACAAGACTGCCCAAGAAAAAATGCTGGTGCAGGTCCCAAGATAAGGGTCAACTGAGCAGCTGCAAACAAGGCACCAACGCTGCTGAGGCTGGAAGCTCTTAGGCCATGGTTAACGGTCTATCCTGATAGGGAAGCGGCTGCTTTGTTTCTCTCAGGTTTTAGTGAAGGTTTCATAATTCCAGTTTCAGGCAAGGTGGTGGATTCGGCCACTCACAGAAATTTAAAATCTGCTTATCAGGTCCCTCATGTAGTCAAAGATTAATTGTCCAAGGAGGTGGATTTAGGTAGGATTGTCAGTCCATTTTCTGAACCGCCTATCTCAGAGTTAGTAATATCCCCACTGGGGGTTGTTCCAAAAAAGGAACAAGGCAAATATCACCTCATTCAGCACCTGTCCTAGCCTAAGGGCAGATCTGTGAATTACGCTATTGATCCCTTGATTAGTTCAGTGAGGTATCAGTAATTTGATGAGGTGGTGCAATTAGTGAGAGAAGCTGGGCCTGGGGCACTTTTATCAAAATTAGATCCACTTTCAGACTCCTTTCCATACCACCTGGAATCATTCTGGTTGATGGGGATTAAGTTTAAAGGGGCTTACTATGTGGATAAATGCTTACCCATGGACTGTTCTGTGTCTTGTGCCTTTTTTGAGGCATTTAGCAAATTTTTTGCACTGGGCATTACCTTGATATTTTCTGCTGGTGGGCCCTGCAGGTTCTCGCAAGTGTTTTAGGCTTAGAGATTTGATGTATTCTTTGATGTGCAGGTTTGGGGTCCCCTTAGCATCTGACAAATCTGAAGGGCCAACAACTAAACTGACCTTCCTTGGTATTGAGATAGATGCTACTGAGCGGTTCTTGCTCAAAAGTGCTTTGCGGGTGTGCTGTCTAGGTACAACGCGCCTCATCGTGCCATTGAAGTGAATGAAGCTCACTCCCACTTTGATCTGGTAGCGGGAGCGAGCTACATTCACTTCAATTGCGTGATCAGGGGCACTGTGACTAGACAGAGTGCCCACAAAGTGCTTTTGAACAACAACACCCGCTCAGTAGAACCTTGAGCAGAAGCCACCTTTGGAATAAAAAATCTGGAAATGCTTTAGATTTATAACCCTGCCATATAACATTATTTTTTATGTTTACTGTCCCTTTAACATAAGTCATTAGTAATACTATAGCAGGATTGGACAGGTGATGATGGACACATGAATGGTCAGACCCCTGTACATCATTACAAACAAAAGAGCTGATTAACCAAATGGCACAAACAAATTAATGAAAAGATTTCATCATGCAATCATTTGTTTGTCTGTTTTGTCTAATGTATTTGGCTGCTTGTGTATCTGACTACTTGTTTAATTAGCAAAATTGTCTAAAGTCCGAATGCACATTTCTAGGTACCAGTATGATGGCAGAAAGGAGTTAGTTTTAAAAGGCACCTGGGAATATCACTCACATATTTCTTTTTTTCTTGCTTGTGGAACCGACATGGAAGTGTTGGTTTTTACTCTAGCAGCTCCCATTTTACTTAGAAGATGCTGGAGACACTATCTTGCTACAGCAAAAGAAGAAACTTATCCGACAAAGCATATGCATAAGGGTCCCTAGGGTGTTTCTGCATCAATGAGGTCTGGAAGCACTTACAGACAGTGAAAGAGTGCAGAGATTTTGTCTGACACAGCAATCACTGATGTCAATTTTCAATGAAATACAGGTAGATTTGAAATAGAGACTTTTAGAACAACAGCCATCCCTGATGTGTTAAAACTTTTCAATCAGTATCCAGTATCATGGATGGAATTAGCCAGACAACCTTCTCAAACCATTTAAAGACTATTTAGGACACCATGAACAGGATTTTCAAGCATCATGTATAACTGTCAGATACATCAGAGGAATTACAGGCAGTAAAATAAAACTTTTTGGATTCCAAATGTTTTGGGGGCCATTGACTGAACCCACATTAAAATCTTCTAAGGAGAGAGAGGAAATGTTATGTAACAATAAAACATTTATATTCCATAAATGTTTAAATGGTTTGTGATGCCCAACTATGCATAATATGTGTATGTGCTGGTTTTCCAGGTTCATACTATGCTTACTAAATTCTGAGTCTGGTCTGCATAGCATGTTTAAGCATAGTTAGATGCCAGAGGAATGGCTACTGTGTAAGAAGTTAATAAAGTATATATTTCTAGTTATATTCATAGCAATTATTACTAATAAAAAAATTAAATGCTAGATTACTTTATATGGCTACCTTATCATTTATTATGTGTCATTTGTACAAAATTACCTTTATGAAAATATTGGTCGTTCCCTAGGTGAACTCAGGATCATGAAAGTGTTTTTAGTCACCTGCTAACAATGTTATACATAGTTGCAAATACTGATATCATAAAATGCCAAAGAAACATTGCAAATTTCTAAGGTCCTATCAGCTTACCTAGCTTTACTCTTTAACAAAGGTACCTAGAGAAATAGGCACATTGGATAACAGAAGTAAATAGGAAAATTATTTATAATTGAATACTCCATCTGAATTATATCTGAATTCTGAACATTTCATTTTAACTTTACTGCCCCTTTAAATACACAAATAGCGGGTACCCCTTTTGGTAGCAGATAACGAATCTCAGTCATGGGACCACATGATGTAGGCCTTGAATAAGTGTTTACCAAATGTGTTTATTGATAAGTTTGCAAAAGTTTTATAAAAATAACCTAGATTTGTTTTAAAAATGGAGAGATATGTAAAATGCCACATGCCTATGAGTTACCTTGCTAGAATGCACCCTTTTCAAAATGCATTAAAGAAAGATATAAGTTTCATTGACCCATCATATTTCTGCCCTTTGAATGTAACAGTCTGTGATTAATGACATTTGCTGAGTCATTCTAGTTTACTTTGCCTACACTCAGAACTGTTAAAAATACTCTTTGATGTGCATACAAGTTAAACTTGTCAAACTCTGTAGGTTTTTTTCTTCCAATTTTTACATTTCACACACCTTTGCCATTTCATTTCTGAAATTGATTGATGAGTCTTGCTGATTTTTTTTACTCACTGTGAGACTTGATAAAGTCAAGTGTAAGTACAGCCAATACCATTCCCCTTATGATTTCTCATGGAACATGTTACTCAAATGCTGAATCCCTTGAAAGTAATGTAGCATATTTTGACTACCTCAAAATTTCCTCAGTAGCCATATTCTATTGTAAAGAGACTTTAATAATTAAATTAGGATGCTAGTCCTGGGACTTGCAAGAGAGCATTTATCTGGCACATGCAGACAGTCACTGTATTTCTCTTCTCAATTTAAAGAAGTTTACTATGAAATCTCACAAGATCATATTAAAGCAAAGTGTGACCTCAGCACTGATAATGCTGATTGGCTGTATTATTATACAAATTTTTACTATGCAGATAACAGTAAAAAGAGTAGCTGAAGGATAACTGCTCACAGGGTACTTATTGTGGTGATCTTAAAAATTTTAAATAATCTATACCTATTATTTCTAAATCGCTTTTATATCCCTGTTCGTTAGTGATTTATGACTGCTTAACATATGTCATACTAAGCTAGATAGCTTATTATAGGAGTATATATCACAAAGCAAAAAAGAAAACAGGTTATCTGGTATGCAAGAATACAAAAGCCTAAAAATAACATTGTTTAACAAAGCATAGTTTTAGGAGACCTGCTAATTCCAATATCAAAACAAAGTAAAGCATAACAACTAGAGGTACTGTTTTGAGCTATAAATATTTAGATTTCATAAGCTGCATTGTTTTTTTCCAGACCTGCTAATTTACAGTTTAAATACTTAAATATTATATGACTTACACACAAAAAAGCTAATAATACAGGTGCCTGATTCAAGGTCTCATAACGTTCCGTTATAATCCCTGCAATTCACTTTTTAAACAGGTTTTAGTTTTCCAGAACCTCACTTCTTTAGACACAAGTTTCAGTTAGATTCAGTTAATTTGATTACTTCTTTAGCAGAGTGATTCTTGCATCTATCTTTTGTTGTTTGTTTTTTAACCCTTTGAGTGCTAAGCACTTTCCCACCTGGGTGCTAAGCTGTTTTAAGGTTGTTGTTTTTTTAACTTTTTTTTTCAGATCCCCATAACTTACACTGTTGAAAAGGTTAGTTGATTACCTTTCCAACGTTGGGTTTTGGGGGTCTGTAGCTGCTTAGATGTCTGAGATACAGGCTTCTAAGCAGCATGCCCCATTTTCCTATATTTAACATTGTCATTTAATAAATAAAAAAATAAAAAAATATATAATGTTAATAAAGTTGCGAGGTGATGTCATCACGTCATTGCGCGTGATGTCACCATGCAAAACGTGAAGGTAGGAGCGGGTGGGAGCCCCCAGATCTCCCTTTAAGGTGGGAGAATGCTAGAGCCGTCGTTAGCACCAGAGTGGAAAACTCTGCGATGGCTCACAACCGTCGTTAGCACTAAATAAATTTAATTGGTAAAAGTCAATTCTCAATATTCTGATTATTATAGAAACATGGGGCTCCATTACATATGCATGGTCGCCCGCAAAAACCGGCGCTGTGGGTTTTCCCGTGATTTTAATATTACATATACAGCGCCGTATATAAATGCTTCACGTATATTACACCTGTCGGCGATATTTTTACTCACATAAGCTAACATTGAACCACGTTGCAAATCGGTATCACATATTCAGTGCAAGGACCTGTGCGGCAAAAATGGAGAAATTTTACTCCATTTTCACTTTGCCACACATAGGCAGGCGCAGCAAGCCTTGTGCTGAGCATGTGAGCACCGTAACTCCCTGAAAATAGTAACTAACACCTAACGCATGCACAATATCTATACCTGTCAGCCGCAATCCCCCACTGCAATAACTAAGAAAGTATATTAACCCCTAATCCGCCATTAACCCACATCAGAACTAATAATAAAAGTATTAACCGACAACCCCCCACAACGCAATATGCCTAATTAAACTATTAACCCCTAATCCGCAATTCACCCACATCGCAAACTACCTAATAAAAGTTTAACCCCTAAATCCACCAACAACAAAATCGCAAATTACATATTAAAACTATTAACCCCTAATCCGCCAAACCCACACAATGCAATAATGCTAATAAATCTATTAACCCCTAAATCGCCAAACCCCACAACCAAATGACTAATTACTAAGGCCCCTAACCTAACATCCCCTAAATTAACCCTATTACATAAATTAAAATAAAACTAAATTACCATTAAAATAAAAAAACTAACATTACTTTAAAAATATAACAACTAACGGCCAGATTACGAGTTTTGCGTTAAGACCTATGCTGTGCTAACGAGCAGTTTTTTCTCACCGCTCACTTACCTGCAGCGCTGGTAAAAGGCAAGAAGTAAAATTGAGCTCCATACCGCACTCCAATAACAGAGCTGCTTAAGTCAGCGGTGAGCTGGTCGTATGTGCTCGTGCACGATTTCCCCATAGGAATCAACGGGGAGAGCCGACTGAGAAAAAGTCTAACACCTGCAAAAAAGCAGCATAAATCTCAGTAACGCAGCCCCATTGATTCCTATGGGGAAATAAAAGTTATGTTTACATCTAACACCCTAACATGAACCCCGAGTCTAAACACCCCTAATCTTACACTTATTAACCCCTAATCTGCCGCCTCGACATTGTCGCCACTTACATTATATTTATTAACCCCTAATCTACGGCTCCGGACATCACCGCCACCTACATTATATTTATCAACCCCTAATCTGCTGCCCCCAACATCGCCGACACCTACATTATACTTATTAACCCTTAATCTGCTGCCCCCAACATCGCCGACACCTACATTATATTTATTAACCCCTAATCTCCCTCCCCCAATGTCGCCGCAACCTACCTTTATTAATTAACCCCTAATCTGCTGCCCCCAACGTCGCTGCCACTATAATAAACATATTAACCCCTAAACCGCCGCACTCCCACCTCGCAAACATAAATTAAATATTATTAACCCCTAATCTGCCGTCCCTAACATCGCCGCCACCTACCTACATTTATTAACCCCTAATCTGCCGCCCCCAACATCGCCCCTAAACCTAAGTCTAACCCTAACCCTAACAACCCCTAACTTAAATAGAATTACAATAAATCTAAATAAATATTAATATTATTACCTAAATAATTCCTATTTAAAACTAAATACTTACCTGTAAAATAAACCCTAAGCTAGTTACAATATAACTAATAGTTACATTGTATCTAGCTTAGGGTTTATTTTTATTTTACAGGCAAGTTTGTATTTATTTTAACTAGGTAGAATAGTTACTAAATAGTTATTAACTATTTAATAACTACCTAGCTAAAATAAATACAAAAGTACCTGTAAAATAAAACCTAACTTAAGTCATACTAACGCCTAACACTACACTGCAATTAAATAAATGACCTAAATTAAATACAATTAAATAAATGAAATACAATTAGCTAAAGTACAAAAAAACAAACACTAAATTACAGAAAATAATAAACAAATTACAAGATATTTAAACTAATTAAACCTAATCTAATAGCCCTATCAAAATAAAAAATAAAAAAAAACCTAGCCTAAACTAAACTATCAATAGCCCTTAAAAGGGCCTTTTGCGGGGCATTGCCCCAAAGTAATTAGCTCTTTTACCTGTAAAAACAAAACAGCCACCCCAACAGAAAAACCCACCACCCACATAACCAACCCCCCAAAGAAAACCCTAACTAAAAAACCTAAGTTCCCCATTGCCCTGAAAAGGGCATTTGGATGGGCATTGCCCTTAAAAGGGCAGTTGGCTCTTTTGCGGCCCAAAGCCCAAACCTAAAAATAAAACCCACCCAATACACCCTTAAAAAAACCTAACACTAACCCCCTGAAGATCAGCTTACTGTTTTGAAGACCGGACATCCATCCTCAAGGAAGCAGCAGAAGTCTTCATCCAACCGGGCCGAAGTCCTTAACGAAGCCGGGAAAAGTCTTCATCCAAGCCGGGCAAAGTGGTCCTCCAGGTGGGCAGAAGTCTTCATCCAGTCGGCATCTTCTATCTTCATCCATCCGACACAGAGCGGGTCCATCTTCAAGACATCCAACGCGGAGCATCCTCTTCATCCGGAGTTTTCTTACTGAATGACGGTTCCTTTAAATGACATCATCCAAGATGGCGTCCTTTAGATTCTGATTGGCTGATAGAATTATATCAGCCAATTGTAATTAAGGTAGAAAAAATCCTATTGGCTGATGCAATCAGCCAATAGGATTGAAGTTCAATCCTATTGGCTGATTCAATCAGCCAATAGGATTGAGCTCGCATTCTATTGGCTGTTCCAATCAGCCAATAGAATGCAAGTTCAGTCCTATTGGCTGATTGCATCAGCCAATAGGATTTTTTCTACCTTAATTCCAATTGGCTGATAGAATTCTAAGGGATGCCATCTTGGATGATGTCATTTAAAGGAACCGTCATTCAGTAAGAAGACTCCGGATGAAGAGGATGCTCCACGTCGAATGTCTTGAAGATGGACCCGCTCCACGTCGGATGGATCAAGAAAGAATATGCCGTCTGGATGAAGACTTCTGCCTGTCTGGAGGACAACTTCGCCCGGCTTGGATGAAGACTTCTCCTGGCTCGTTGAGGACTTCGGCCCGGTTGGATGAAGACTTCTGCCGCTTCCTTGAGGATGGATGTCCGGTCTTCAGAACAGTAAGTCGATCTTCAGGGGGTTAGTGTTAGGTTTTTTTAAGGGTGTATTGGGTGGGTTTAATTTTTAGGTTACGGCTTTGGGCTGCAATAGAGCTAAATGCCATTTTAAGGGCAATGCCCATCCAAATGCCGTTTTCAGGGCAATGGGGAGCTTAGGTTTTTTTTAGTTAGTATTTTATTTGGGGGGTTGGTTGTGTGGGTGGTGGGTTTTACTGTTGGGGGGGTTGTTTGTATTTTTTTTACAGGTAAAAGAGCTGACTACTTTGGGGCAATGCCCCACAAAAGGCCCTTTTAAGGACTATTGATAGCTTAGTTTAGGCAAGGTTTTTTTTATTTTGGGGGGGCTTTTTTATTTTGATAGGGCTATTAGACTAGGTGTAATTAGTTTAAATATCTGTAATTTGTTTTTTATTTTCTGTAATTTAGTGGGGTTTTTTAATTTAGCTAATTTAATTTTTTTTTTTTTTTTTTAATTTAGTTAATTTATTTAATTGTAGTGTAGTGTTAGGTGTTATTGTAACTTAGGTTAGGTTTGATTTTACAGGTCAAATTTATATTTATTTTAGCTAGGTAGTTAGTAAATAGTTAATAACTATTGAGTAACTATTCTACCTAGTTAAAATAAATATAAAATGCCTGTAAAATAAAAATAAACCCTAAGCTAGATACAATGTAACTATTAGTTATATTGTAGCTAGCTTAGGGTTTATTTTATAGGTAAGTATTTAGTTTTAAATAGGAATAATGTAGTTAATGATATATTTTTTTTTTTAGATTTATATAAATTATATTTAAGTTAGGGGGTGTTAGGGTAAGTGTTAGACTTAGGTTTATATTTAATACATTTAATATAGTGGCAGCGATGTTAGGGGAGGCAGATTAGGGGTTAATAAGTATAATGTAGGTGGCGGCGATGTTAGGGGCGGCAGATTAGGGGTTAATAATATTTAACTAGTGTTTGCGAGGCGGGAGTGCGGCAGTTTAGGGGTTAATATGTTTACTCTAGTGGCGGCGATGTCCGGAGCGGCAGATTAGGGGTTAAAATGTTATTATAGTGTTTGCGATGCGGGAGGGCCTCGGTTTATGGGTTAATAGGTAGTTTATGGGTGTTAGTGTACTTTTTAGCACTTTAGTTATGATTTTTATGCTACGGCGTTGTAGTGTAAAACTCATAACTACTGACTTTAGAATGCGTTACAGATCTTGGAGGTAGAGGGTGTACCACTTTTTGACCTCCCAGGACAGACTCATAATACCAGCGCTATGGAAGTCCCAAAGAAAAAAGGGTTTACGAAGTTTACAAAAGTCGTTTTGCGGTAAGGCCAAAGAAGAGTGCGGTACACCTATACCTGCAAGACTTGTAATAGCAGCGATAGTGAAAAAGCAGCATTAGGACCTGTTAACGCTGCTTTTTCAGCTTAACGCAAGACTCGTAATCTAGCCTTAATTAAGGTTAAGTTAAAATTACAGAAAATAAAAAAGTCTAACATTACAGAAAAATAAAAGACAAAATTATCCAAAATAAAAAAATTATACCTAATCCCTATGAAATTCAGCTCTTTCAAGAGTGCCCATAACCCTAATCTTAAAAAATAATAATAAAAAAAAAAAAAAAAAAAAAAAAAGCCTAACTCTAACCCCCAGATAGGTACTCACGGTTCCTGAAGTCCGGCAGGGAAGTCTTCCAAACGGCAACCTCTTCTATCTTCATCCAGGACCGCGGAACTAAAGACCAGCAACGGTGGAGCCATGATTTGAACAGCCAATAGGATTTTAGTAGCTCTCATTCTATTGGCTGATTTGAATTTGAAGAATCAAATCAGCCAATAGGAATTCAAGGGACGCCATTTTTAATTGCGTACCTTGAATTTACTATTCAGTATGCGGTGGCGATTATACGAAGAGGATCCTCCATGTTCCATAGCTCCACGGTCGCCGGTCTTCAGTTCCGCGGTCCTGGATGAAGATAGAAGAGGTCACTGCTTTGAAGAAGACTTCACCGCCGGACTTCAGGAACCATGAGTACTTATCTGGGGGTTAGAGTTAGGCTTATTTATTTATGTATTTATTTATTTTTTAGATTAGGGTTATGGGCACTTTTGAAATAGCTGAATTTCCTTTTAAGGGCAGTAAAAGAGCTGAATGCCCTTTTAACGGCAATGCCCCTTTAGGGGTAATGGGTAGTTTAGGTTTTATTAGTGTTAGTTTTTTTTATATTGAGGGGTTTGGTGGGTGGGGGGGTTTTACTGTTAGAGGGGGACTTAGTATTTGTTTAAGGAAAAGAGCTGTTTAACTTAGGGCACTGTCCTACAAAAGGCCCTTCTAAGGGCTATTTGTAGTTTAATATTAGATTAGGGGGTGTTTTTATTTGGGGGGGCTTTTTTATTTTCATAGGGATTAAGTGTAATTTTTTTATTTTGGATCATTTTGTTTTTTATTTTCTGTAATTTTATCTTAATTTAAAATTAGTTTATTTTTTATTTTTAAAGTAATGTTATGTTTTTTATTTTAATTGTAATTTAGTTTTAATTTATGTAATGGGGTTAATTTAGGGGGTGTTAGTTTTTTGTGTTTTTTTTTATAAATATTTTTATTGAGACAAACAAAACAGAGTAAAGTAATACAACTCCACAAGAGTATGTGCATAAGAATTACAAACATATAAAGGTAAACAATTAATCTTAGATATTGGTATGATGAAGATTAGCTTGCTCTTTCCACATACGTAGTTTTTCTTTTGTTGGAGAGCATAGGGGTGGGGTTGTTCGGAAAGAAGTATGGGGTCTCTTTTTAATATTATATAGGATATTATGAATATAAGTTAACAAAGTTATATCTCTGCTTCGAAACGGGATAGGGCGAAAAAACCCCTCCCTGTAGACTGAAGTGGGTTTTGAGTAATATTATGGTGAGAGATCTGCGAGTTCACTTGTGGTAAAAGATACATTTAACTAATAGCTGGCGGGGACCTTTGGATTAATCATGGAATCTGTATCGGTGAAGGGATATAACTTAACACAAATATTGTGAGAGAAGGAAAGATTACAGCGGACAAGAGCCACTTGAATTAAAGAAAAATGGATATAGGACCCAATATGGGGGGGGCGGAGCTATGATAAAATTCTCTACATGGAATATAGCTGGTATAAAAATATAAAAGTATAAGAAGGGAGGCAGATGAACCTGATAAATACTCTGGATATATGTTTGAAGTCTAAAGGGCGAGGGAGGGAGACTTGCTGGTGCATAACTAGGTGTTCCCCACTCTCAGCCATGATGGATTTGCAGAGACTTACAAAATAAGGGATAGTAGGTACATTCAACCAGAACTGAGTCTCTAGGGTGGTAGATATTAATACCTGTAGGCCTAAAAATACATTATTGATAAACAGAGTCCCATGCTAGATGAAGTGGCTTTATAGTGGGCTGTTCTATAATCTCTAATATGAAAAGCCTTAAGTGATTTAGTTGTACAATAAATTAGTTCTAGCATGTAGGTTACAAATAGAACAAAAGTCAGAAGTCTGAACACCTGAGCTAGCCTAGAAAACATATTAGACATTTTAACCAAATTCTCAACAGGAGACCATATGGGGAAACCCTAAAGATCAAATTTAAGCGCCTAGGGCTTGCACTAACATCAGGCCCATTTATAGTTGTGAGGTTGAGTTTAATTAGATTAGGCTTTGTATTATTATGATATAAATAAAAGGGCATAGGCTATAGTTTAAGGGCTGCATTTATTTCCTATAAGATTACTACAGACCCTCATGAGTAGTGCCTGGTTTTAGTAGTGTAAATCATCATATTATATGTATGTAAATAGAGGAGCATCATACAATGCAGTGGTGTGGCTGTCAATGTGTGAGGATAGAGCACATTTCCAGGGGAGCATATGTAAACAGAGGACATCAAATAAGATTGCAAACATGCAGTTGCCATACCATTGATCCCTCGTGTTAATAATGGATATATTATCCACTAGAAACATACCTATATAAACTAGCACTATATGGAGGTATTATCTCTGACTGCAAAGAAATATAATGGATTTCCTTTTTCTCTTGTTACACTCACTCTAACCTAGTACACTTGTCAGACAATAAACTATCAATTATAGCTCTAATGGTCAGCGTAATATTGTCAGATGCACATTTCCTTAACAAATACCATTTTATCACAATGAGTACACATTTTACAGGAATAAACACATATGCGGCCAGACCTAGCTGTGTAAAGATATATGCTGTATATGGACCGCTCCTACACATAACATAGATTTGTAAAAAGTATTAAGAGGGATATTGTGATATTAGAGTAATACCACAAATCCCCTATAGGAGGCGCTAATGACTCAGGGCAGAAATTAGTACTAAAATACAATCAAAAAACCCCTTTGGTGATACCAAAAAATGTAAAAAAACCTATAAAACAATATATAGAAAATAAATAGTAAAATCTGTAAAATGTAAAATGTAAAATATAAAACATAAAATATAATAATAGAATAAAAAATATATATATGAGAATACAGACGTATCAATAGGTGAAATGGGAAAGATCCCAACTGAAGTCCAAATAAGTCCAAATAAGTCCAAATAAATGGAAGTAGAAATAGAAGGCAGCTCTCGGTCTTCACCCAAACGATGGTGTATCTTCAAAAAGAGGTTTCACTGCAAGGAAAACAGAAACAGAGGCGCCACATGTGTAGATCAATCAAAACAGACAATATCCAAGTTAGATGAGATACAGGATACTCACAAACGTGAAGGCACTCTCTTGTGCCTGTAGGAGCGGGCTGGTATTTAAACAGCAAACCAGCTAGCTGTACCAAGGGATCCCCGTCAGGATATCCTCGCAACAGTAATCCTTCACTAGATTGATTCCAGCAAAAAGGAAAAAATGTTCAGAGGGGAGGAAGGCTAAACAGCCTTATGGTTACTGGCAAGGGAAATGCCACACGAACACCAGATTTGTTTAAAAAGTATCAAGTATTTTATTTTACAAAAGATAAAAAATACCATCAATAACAAATTACAGCTTGGTGTATTTAATGGCAAATCTCCTTGTATATAGAGATAATAGTGACGCGTTTCTCAGGGAAGACCCTGTTTCATCAGGCTTGTATACTCTAGAACCATTTAAAACCCCCTTTATATAGGGATCAGTAACCATATGTTTGCAATAAACCCTCCCCTTCCTTGACATAAACCAATGAAACCTTTTCTTTCCGAAAACTCCCACTTGTTGCCTTAATTAGAAGTTTATAATAGTTTTTCCTTTAATATTATGTCCACTTGATCAATAATCTGTGAGCCCATATCCTAATGTGGTTATGTGTGATGTTAGATCTAGATCGTAATGTGTCGATTGTGAGATAATTAAAAGTGTATGAATGTAAACATACTTAATCACTTAAACACCGATTAAGTATGTTTACATTCATACACTTTTAATTATCTCACAATCGACACATTACGATCTAGATCTAACATCACACATAACCACATTAGGATATGGGCTCACAGATTATTGATCAAGTGGACATAATATTAAAGGAAAAACTATTATAAACTTCTAATTAAGGCAACAAGTGGGAGTTTTCGGAAAGAAAAGGTTTCATTGGTTTATGTCAAGGAAGGGGAGGGTTTATTGCAAACATATGGTTACTGATCCCTATATAAAGGGGGTTTTAAATGGTTCTAGAGTATACAAGCCTGATGAAACAGGGTCTTCCCTGAGAAACGCGTCGCTATTATCTCTATATACAAGGAGATTTGCCATTAAATACACCAAGCTGTAATTTGTTATTGATGGTATTTTTTATCTTTTGTAAAATAAAATACTTGATACTTTTTAAACAAATCTGGTGTTCGTGTGGCATTTCCCTTGCCAGTAACCATAAGGCTGTTTAGCCTTCCTCCCCTCTGAACATTTTTTCCTTTTTGCTGGAATCAATCTAGTGAAGGATTACTGTTGCGAGGATATCCTGACGGGGATCCCTTGGTACAGCTAGCTGGTTTGCTGTTTAAATACCAGCCCGCTCCTACAGGCACAAGAGAGTGCCTTCACGTTTGTGAGTATCCTGTATCTCATCTAACTTGGATATTGTCTGTTTTGATTGATCTACACATGTGGCGCCTCTGTTTCTGTTTTCCTTGCAGTGAAACCTCTTTTTGAAAATAACATAGATTTGTGTGGCTGTAAAATAGCAATGATAAGAATGCCTATTTGAATGTGACATTGGTAAAAGTACATTACGCAAGCATAAGCTTTAATTAGCTGAGTAAAAGTTCTGTGCCATTGTGAGCTGCTAAAGGTTGGTCATCGCGTTGTCCTGTGTCAAGCCGGGAAAGGAAATAAGTACATCATCGGTCCGAGTTTATCCGATCCCAAGTCTGTCCACGACTGGTGCGGTCTTTATCTGAGGGGCTGGTACAATCTCACCACGGCTTGCGGCTCGATGAGCGTAGACATTTGTCCATCTCGGGGACGATTGACCTGACACTGCTTCACAAATCAGCCCAAGTGATGTCATTCTCTCTTGGTCCTCCAGGCCAGCGCTCAGCACCGGATCCTCAGCCGGCGTAACTGCCGGAACACTAGACTCAGGCCTCAGCTCTCTCAGGTGATCCCGTAGCCTCTCGCAGCTTGTACTGCATTGCTGCTCGCAGACATCGGCCATAATAGCTGTGGTTCTCGGGAGAGCAGTTAGTTCCGGATCGCTGAAGGACTGGAAGCAGACCGTGCTAGAAGGTCGGAGTATATCGCCGCCATCTTGCCTCTCATGTGGGACAACGAACAGTTCACGGAGCTGCACAAGCAGATCTCTCATTTCTGAGAAGTGATCCTCCAAGATCTCACAGCAGCGGTCCTCAAACTTGCGCAGTGTGGTCTCAAGGTCCATCTTGTCTGTATCAAGGTAAGAGTTCATCTGGATCTTTAGCAGGGATTGTACTCTAACTGCTCCGGCAGATATACCAGGCCCCAAGACCTGATGCGGCTGAAATAATGTGGTATGCCCCCTAGTAGAGCTTTGTGTGCAGGTCAGTAAGCAGACACAACTGCCCTTTACTTCCAGAGCGTGTGTAGGGTTAAGTTACTTAAGAATTATATTCATACTCATCTTTAATTTTAATTATAGTATGGGAGCTCTATGTACACACGTCTGCTCTTCTTGTCAGTTGGCTCCGCCCCGGGTGTTAGTTTTTTGCATTGTAGGGTTTGGCGGTTTTGGGTTTAATAGATTTATTTGCATGATTGCGTTGTGTGGGTTTGCCGGATTAGGAGTTGATAGTTTAATAGGCTTGTGTTGTTGGTTAATGGCGGATTAGGGGTTAATAGTTTTAATAGGTAGTTTGTGATGTTGGGTTTGGCGGATTTGGGGTAAAACTTTTATTAGGTAGTTTGCGATGCGGGTGAATTGCAGATTAAGGGTTAATAGTTTAGTTAGGCATTTTGCGTTGTGGGGGGTTGTCTGTTTCGGGGTAAATACTTTTATTATTAGTTCTGATGTGGGTTTGATGGCGGATATAGTGGTTTTACATGTCAGGTTTAGTTTTGGGAGGCGGGTTAGATTTTAACGGGAGATTTTATTTATTTTTTTATTTTTTTTAGGCACCACCAGTTTCTAAAGTGCCGTACGTCACTGGCAACTTCACAAATTTGTATTTACACTCATTTCTGGACATCGCTAGTTTATCCAACTTACAGAACTTTATGAACTGCCGGCAGGGTTTATTGGATACCCTGATGTGTGAGTTGAAATTACGGGAGGCTTGGGTTTCAGTGCTTGTGCTGAAGGCTGCACCGTATATGTAATCTTGCCCCTGATCAGCAAAAAAATATATTTTACAAAATATGACCATATACAACAAAAACAACTGCCCTAACTGCAAGCTTAAATAGGAAATTACAGAAAACTAAAATGGACATTAATGTAATAAGTATCCTATCATACTGTATAAATAAAAGATCAAATACACGTTTCAAGCATTTTTTGATGAACAAAGGTTAAGTTAGGCTTTTTTATTATTAGAAATTAACAAGAATTGAACAACTGTTCCATGGGATAGAATCTCACTGGCTAGTACAGTATCACTCACAATGACTCACCTCACATGGATATATATATCTCCATTTATGACTCCAACATTATTATCTCTTAGTATCTTGACGAAATGCATATATGCATATCCTTAGCAGCAATGTATTACTGGTAGCTAGTGATGTCGCGAATAGTTTGCCGGTGAATAGTTCCCGGCGAACATAGCTTGTTCAAGTTCGCCGCGGCGGGCGTACATATGCGATGTTCGATCCGCCTCCTATTCGTCATCATTGAGTAAACTTTGACCCTGTATCTCACAGTCTGCAGACACATTTCAGCCAAGCAGCAGCAGACACTCCCTCCCAGACCCTCCCAGCTCCTGGACAGCAGCCATTTTAGATTCATTCTGATCCTGCATTCTTAGGCCTAGATTTAGAGTTCGGCGGTAAAAGGGCTGTTAACGCTCCGCGGGCTTTTTTCTGGCCGCACCATAAATTTAACTCTGGTATCGAGAGTTCAAACAAATGCTGCGTTAGGCTCCAAAAAAGGAGCGTAGAGCATTTTTACCGCAAATGCAACTCTCGATACCAGAGTTGCTTACGGACGCGGCCGGCCTCAAAAACGTGCTCGTGCACGATTCTCCCATAGGAAACAATGGGGCTGTTTGAGCTGAAAAAAAACCTAACACCTGCAAAAAAGCAGCGTTCAGCTCCTAACGCAGCCCCATTGTTTCCTATGGGGAAACACTTCCTACGTCTGCACCTAACACTCTAACATGTACCCCGAGTCTAAACACCCCTAACCTTACCCTTATTAACCCCTAATCTGCCGCCCCCGCTATCGCTGACCCCTGCATTACACTTTTAACCCCTAATCTGCCGCTCCGTAAACCGCCGCCACCTACGTTATCCCTATGTACCCCTAATCTGCTGCCCTAACATCGCCGACCCCTATGTTATATTTATTAACCCCTAATCTGCCCCCCACAACATCGCCGACACCTACCTACACTTATTAACCCCTAATCTGCCGAGCGGACCTGAGCGCTACTATAATAAATGTATTAACCCCTAATCCGCCTCACTAACCCTATCATAAATAGTATTAACCCCTAATCTGCCCTCCCTAACATCGCCGACACCTACCTTCAATTATTAACCCCTAATCTGCCGACCGGAGCTCACCGCTATTCTAATAAATGTATTAACCCCTAAAGCTAAGTCTAACCCTAACACTAACACCCCCCTAAGTTAAATATAATTTTTATCTAACGAAATAAATTAACTCTTATTAAATAAATGATTCCTATTTAAAGCTAAATACTTACCTGTAAAATAAATCCTAATATAGCTACAATATAAATTACATTTATATTATAGCTATTTTAGGATTAATATTTATTTTACAGGCAACTTGGTATTTATTTTAACTAGGTACAATAGCTATTAAATAGTTAAGAACTATTTAATAGTTACCTAGTTAAAATAATTACAAATTTACCTGTAAAATAAATCCTAACCTAAGATATAATTAAACCTAACACTACCCTATCAATAAAATAATTAAATAAACTACCTACAATTACCTACAATTAACCTAACACTACACTATCAATAAATAAATTAAACACAATTGCTACAAATAAATACAATTAAATAAACTATCTAAAGTACAAAAAATAAAAAAGAACCAAGTTACAGAAAATAAAAAAATATTTACAAACATAAGAAAAATATTACAACAATTTTAAACTAATTACACCTACTCTAAGCCCCCTAATAAAATAACAAAGACCCCCAAAATAAAAAATTCCCTACCCTATTCTAAAATACAAAAATTACAAGCTCTTTTACCTTACCAGCCCTGAACAGGGCCCTTTGCGGGGCATGCCCCAAGAATTTCAGCTCTTTTGCCTGTAAAAAAAAACATACAATACCCCCCCCCCAACATTACAACCCACCACCCACATACCCCTAATCTAACCCAAACCCCCTTAAATAAACCTAACACTAATCCCCTGAAGATCTTCCTACCTTGTCTTCACCATCCAGGTATCACCGATCCGTCCTGGCTCCAAGATCTTCATCCAACCCAAGCGGGGGTTGGCGATCCATAATCCGGTGCTCCAAAGTCTTCCTCCTATCCGGCAAGAAGAGGACATCCGGACCGGCAAACATCTTCTCCAAGCGGCATCTTCTATGTTCTTCCATCCGATGACGACCGGCTCCATCTTGAAGACCTCCAGCGCGGATCCATCCTCTTCTTCCGACGACTAGACGACGAATGACGGTTCCTTTAAGGGACGTCATCCAAGATGGCGTCCCTCGAATTCCGATTGGCTGATAGGATTCTATCAGCCAATCGGAATTAAGGTAGGAATATTCTGATTGGCTGATGGAATCAGCCAATCAGAATCAAGTTCAATCCGATTGGCTGATCCAATCAGCCAATCAGATTGAGCTCGCATTCTATTGGCTGATCGGAACAGCCAATAGAATGCGAGCTCAATCTGATTGGCTGATTGGATCAGCCAATCGGATTGAACTTGATTCTGATTGGCTGATTCCATCAGCCAATCAGAAAATTCCTACCTTAATTCCGATTGGCTGATAGAATCCTATCAGCCAATCGGAATTCGAGGGACGCCATCTTGGATGACGTCCCTTAAAGGAACCGTCATTCGTCGTCTAGTCGTCGGAAGAAGAGGATGGATCCGCGCTGGAGGTCTTCAAGATGGAGCCGGTCGTCATCGGATGGAAGAACATAGAAGATGCCGCTTGGAGAAGATGTTTGCCGGTCCGGATGTCCTCTTCTTGCCGGATAGGAGGAAGACTTTGGAGCACCGGATTATGGATCGCCAACCCCCGCTTGGGTTGGATGAAGATCTTGGAGCCAGGACGGATCGGTGATACCTGGATGGTGAAGACAAGGTAGGAAGATCTTCAGGGGATTAGTGTTAGGTTTATTTAAGGGGGTTTGGGTTAGATTAGGGGTATGTGGGTGGTGGGTTGTAATGTTGGGGGGGGGTATTGTATGTTTTTTTTTTACAGGCAAAAGAGCTGAAATTCTTGGGGCATGCCCCGCAAAGGGCCCTGTTCAGGGCTGGTAAGGTAAAAGAGCTTGTAATTTTTGTATTTTAGAATAGGGTAGGGAATTTTTTATTTTGGGGGTCTTTGTTATTTTATTAGGGGGCTTAGAGTAGGTGTAATTAGTTTAAAATTGTTGTAATATTTTTCTTATGTTTGTAAATATTTTTTTATTTTCTGTAACTTAGTTCTTTTTTATTTTTTGTACTTTAGATAGTTTATTTAATTGTATTTATTTGTAGCAATTGTGTTTAATTTATTTATTGATAGTGTAGTGTTAGGTTAATTGTAGGTAATTGTAGGTAGTTTATTTAATTATTTTATTGATAGGGTAGTGTTAGGTTTAATTATATCTTAGGTTAGGATTTATTTTACAGGTAAATTTGTAATTATTTTAAATAGGTAACTATTAAATAGTTCTTAACTATTTAATAGCTATTGTACCTGGTTAAAATAATTACAAAGTTGCCTGTAAAATAAATATTAATCCTAAAATAGCTATAATATAAATGTAATTTATATTGTAGCTATATTAGGGTTTATTTTACAGGTAAGTATTTAGATTTAAATAGGAATAATTTATTTAATAAGAGTTAATTTATTTCGTTAGATAAAATTATATTTAACTTAGGGGGGTGTTAGTGTTAGGGTTAGACTTAGCTTTAGGGGTTAATACATTTATTAGAATAGCGGTGAGCTCCGGTCGGCAGATTAGGGGTTAATAATTGAAGGTAGGTGTCGGCGATGTTAGGGAGGGCAGATTAGGGGTTAATACTATTTATGATAGGGTTAGTGAGGCGGATTAGGGGTTAATAACTTTATTATAGTAGCGCTCAGGTCCGCTCGGCAGATTAGGGGTTAATAAGTGTAGGTAGGTGTCGGCGACGTTGTGGGGGGCAGATTAGGGGTTAATAAATATAACATAGGGGTCGGCGATGTTAGGGGCAGCAGATTAGGGGTACATAGGGATAACGTAGGTGGCGGCGATTTGCGGTCGGAAGATTAGGGGTTAATTATTTTAAGTAGCTTGCGGCGACGTTGTGGGGGGCAAGTTAGGGGTTAATAAATATAATATAGGGGTCGGCGGGGTTAGGGGCAGCAGATTAGGGGTACATAAGTATAACGTAGGTGGCGGTCGGCAGATTAGGGGTTAAAATTTTTAATCGAGTGGCGGCGATGTGGGGGGACCTCGGTTTAGGGGTATATAGGTAGTTTATGGGTGTTAGTGTACTTTAGGGTACAGTAGTTAAGAGCTTTATAAACCGGCGTTAGCCAGAAAGCTCTTAACTCCTGCTATTTTCAGGCGGCTGGAATCTTGTCGTTAGAGCTCTAACGCTCACTGCAGAAACGACTCTAAATACCAGCGTTAGAAAGATCCCATTGAAAAGATAGGCTACGCAAATGGCGTAGGGGGATCTGCGGTATGGAAAAGTCGCGGCTGTAAAGTGAGCGTTAGACCCTTTAATCACTGACTCCAAATACCAGCGGGCGCCCAAAACCAGCGTTAGGAGCCTCTAACGCTGGTTTTGACGGCTACCGCCGAACTCTAAATCTAGGCCTTAGTGAGTGGAGGGATAGTGTAGCTGCTGCTGATTTTATAGGGGAAATTCATAGCTAAGCTAGTGTATTCAGTGTCCACTACAATCCTGAAGGACTCATCTGATCTCTGCTGTAAGGACAGCACCCCAAAAAGCCCTTTTTAGGGCTAGAACATCTTTTTTTTTTTTTTTTGCCTGTGTAATTTTGACTGTGAAACATCAGTCTGCTAGTGTAATCTAATTGCAGTTGCCTGCCTGCCAGCATGTGTGCCAGGCCCACTTGCCAAATTAGTGCCACCACTCATAGTTGTTGTAACAGTAGTGTAAATATTTAAAAAAATAACTTTTTTGACTGTAAAACATCAGTCTGCTAGTGTAATCTAATTGCAGTTGCCTGCCTGCCAGTGTTTGTGCCAGGCCCACTTGCCAACTAGTGCCACCAATCATATTTGTTGTAACAGTAGTGTAAATATTTATAAAAGAAACTTTTTGACGCTGAAACATCAGTCTGCTAGTGTAATCTAATTGCAGTTGCCTGCCTGCCTGCCAGCGTGTGTGCCAGGCCCACTTGCCAAGTTAGTGCCACCATTCATATTTGTTGTAACAGTAGTGTAAATATTTAAAAAAATAACTTTTTTACTGTGAAACATCAGTCTGCTAGTGTGATCTAATTGCAGTTGCCTGCCTGCCAGCGTGTGTGCCAGGCCCACTTGCCAAGTTAGTGCCACCACTCATATTTGTTGTAACAGTAGTGTAAATATTTAAAAATAAACTTTTTTGACTGTGAAACATCAGTCTGCTAGTGTAATCTAATTGCAGTTGCCTGCCTGTCAGTGTGTGTGCCAGGCCCACTTGCCAAGTTAGTGCCACCACTCATATTTGTTGTAACAGTAGTGTAAATATTACAAAAAAACTTTTTTGACTGTGAAACATCAGTCTGCTAGTATAATCTAATTGCAGTTGCCTGCCTGCCAGCGTGTGTGCCAGGCCCACTTGCCAAGTTAGTGCCACCACTCATATTTGTTGTAACAGTAGTGTAAATATTTTTTTAAAAAAACTTTTTGGACTGTGAATCATCAGTCTGCTAGTGTAATCTAATTGTAGTTGCCTGCCTGACAGCGTGTGTGCCAGGCCCACTTGCCAAATTAGTGCCACCACTCATAGTTGTTGTAACAGTAGTGCAAATATTTAAAAAAATAACTTTTTTGACTGTAAAACATCAGTCTGCTAGTGTAATCTAATTGCAGTTGCCTGCCTTCCAGTGTTTGTGCCAGGCCCACTTGCCAACTAGTGCCACCAATCATATTTGTTGTAAGAGTAGTGTAAATATTTAAAAAAGAAACTTTTTTGACTGTGAAACATCAGTCTGCTAGTGTAATCTAATTGCAGTTGCCTGCCTGCCTGCCAGCGTGTGTGCCAGGCCCACTTGCCAAGTTAGTGCCACCACTCATATTTGTTGTAACAGTAGTGTAAATATTTAAAAATAAACTTTTTTGACTGTGAAACATCAGTCTGCTAGTGTAATCTAATTGCAGTTGCCTGCCTGCCAGCGTGTGTGCCAGGCCCACTTGCCAAGTTAGTGCCACCGCTCATATTTGTTGTAACAGTAGTGTAAATATTAAAAAAAAAAAACTTTTTTGACTGTGAAACATCAGTCTGCTAGTGTAATCTAATTGCAGTTGCCTGCCTGCCAGCGTGTGTGCCAGGCCCACTTGCCAAGTTAGTGCCACCACTCATATTTGTTGTAACAGTAGTGTAAATATTTAAAAAAAAAACTTTTTTGACTGTGAAACATCAGTCTGCTAGTGTAATCTAATTGTAGTTGCCTGCCTGCCAGCGTGTGTGCCAGGCCCACTTGACAAATTAGTGCCACCACTCATATTTGTTGTAACAGTAGTGTAAATATTTAAAAAAATAACTTTTTTGACTGTAAAACATCAGTCTGCTAGTGTAATCTAATTGCAGTTGCCTGCCTGCCAGCGTGTGTGCCAGGCCCACTTGCCAACTAGTGCCACCAATCATATTTGTTATAACAGTAGTGTAAATATTTTTTAAAAAAACTTATTTGACTGTGAAACATCAGTCTGCTAGTGTAATCTAATTGCAGTTGCCTGCCTGCCAGCGTGTGTGCCAGGCCCACTTGCCAAGTTAGTGCCACCACTCATATTTGTTGTAACAGTAGTGTAAATATTTTTTAAAAAAACTTTTTTGACTGTGAAACATCAGTCTGCTAGTGTAATCTAATTGCAGTTGCCTGCCTGCCTGCCAGCATGTGTGCCAGGCCCACTTGCCAAGTTAGTGCCACCACTCATATTTGTTGTAACAGTAGTGTAAATATTTAAAAAAATAACTTTTTTGACTGTGAAACATCAGTCTGCTAGTGTAATCTAATTGCAGTTGCCTGCCTGCCAGCGTGTGTGCCAGGCCCACTTGCCAAGTTAGTGCCACCACTCATATTTGTTGTAACAGTAGTGTAAATATTTTTTTAAAAAAAACTTTTTGGACTGTGAAACATCAGTCTGCTAGTGTACACTAATTGTAGTTGCCTACCTGCCAGCGTGTGTGCCAGGCCCACTTGCCAAATTAGTGCCACCACTCATAGTTGTTGTAACAGTAGTGTAAATATTTAAAAAAATAACTTTTTTGACTGTAAAACATCAGTCTGCTAGTGTAATCTAATTGCAGTTGCCTGCCTGCCAGTGTTTGTGCCAGGCCCACATGCCAACTAGTGCCACCAATCATATTTGTTGTAACAGTAGTGTAAATATTTAAAAAAGAAACTTTTTTGACTGTGAAACATCAGTCTGCTAGTGTAATCTAATTGCAGTTGCCTGCCTGCCTGCCAGCATGTGTGCCAGGCCCACTTGCCAAGTTAGTGCCACCACTCATATTTGTTGTAACAGTAGTGTAAATATTTAAAAATAAACTTTTTTGACTGTGAAACATCAGTTTGCTAGTGTAATCTAATTGCAGTTGCCTGTCTGCCAGCGTGTGTGCCAGGCCCACTTGCCAAGTTAGTGCCACCGCTCATATTTGTTGTAAAAGTAGTGTAAATATTAAAAAAAAAACTTTTTTGACTGTAAAACATCAGTCTGCTAGTGTAATCTAATTGCAGTTGCCTGCCTTCCAGTTTTTGTGCCAGGCCCACTTGCCAACTAGTGCCACCAAT